>NW_027521625.1:0-65785 GCF_052094955.1 Ictidomys tridecemlineatus | reverse complement strand
TGAAATCTCAGCAAACACTTTTTCAACCAATCTTGATGAAACTTTCAGGTAATGATCAGTACACCAATCTTACTTGGCTCGCCAAATTTAGTACTTCTAGGTTAAACCGTTCGTTGGCAGTAACCAGTTTCATTTTGAGGTTTCACTCTGTTTTCTCCTATAGGGATACATGTATTTGGAACTCTAAATCAAACACGGTTTGTGCTAGCTCTTTGAAACTTGACACAATAAAGCAGTTTCAAGTTCTATCTCTATGGTTTGTTTGCTGTTGATGTAGCCCTAAGCAGAGACTGGCGAGAATCACTTTCATGGAAAGGGCCTGCCAAGCTTCCAAAAAACTACGACTTGCCTGAAATCTCAGCACACACTTTTTCACCCAATCTTGATGAAACTTTCCGGTAATTATCACTACACCAATCCCACTTGGCTCGCCAAATTTTGTTCTTCTAGGTTAAACGGTTCGTTGGCAGTAACCGGTTTCATTTTGAGGTTTCACTCTGTTTTCTCCTATAGGGATACATGTATTTGGAACTCTAAATCAAACACGGTTTGTGCTAGCTCTTTGAAACTTGACACAATAAAGCAGTTTCAAGTTCTATCTCTATGGTTTGTTTGCTGTTGATGTAGCCCTAAGCAGAGACTGGCGAGAATCACTTTCATGGAAAAGGCCTGCCAAGCTTCCAAAAAACTACGAGTTGCCTGAAATCTCAGCAAACACTTTTTCAACCAATCTTGATGAAACTTTCAGGTAATTATCAGTACACCAATCCCACTTGGCACGCCAAATTTCGTTCTTCTAGGTTAAACCGTTCGTTGGCAGTAACCGGTTTCATTTTGAGGTTTCACTCTGTTTTCTCCTATAGGGATACATGTATTTGGAACTCTAAATCAAACACGGTTTGTGCTAGCTCTTCGAAACTTGACACAATAAAGCAGTTTCAAGTTCTATCTCTATGGTTTGTTTGCTGTTTATGTAGCCCTAAGCAGAGACTGGCGAGAATCACTTTCATGGAAAGGGCCTGCCAAGCTTCCAAAAAACTACGAGTTGCCAGAAAATCTCAGCACACACTTTTTCACCCAATCTTGAAGAAAATTTCAGGTAATGATCACTACACCAATCCCACTTGGCTCACCAAATTTCGTTCTTCTAGGTTAAACCTTTCATTGGCAGTAACCGGTTTCATTTTGAGGTTTCACTCTGTTTTCTCCTATAGGGATACATGTATTTGGAACTCTAAATCAAACACGGTTTGTGCTAGCTCTTTGAAACTTGACACAGAAAAGCAGTTTCAAGTTCTATCTCTATGTTTTGTTTGCTGTTGATGTAGCCCTAAGCAGAGACAGGCGAGAATCACGTTCATGGAAAGGGCCTGCCAAGCTTCCAAAAAACTACGAGTTGCCTGAAATCTCAGCACACACTTTTTCATCCAATCTTGATGAAACTTTCAGGTAATGATCAGTACACCAATCCCACTTGGCTCGCCAAATTTCGTTCTTCTAGGTTAAACCGTTCGTTGGCAATAACCGGTTTTATTTTGAGGTTTCACTCTGTTTTCTCCTATAGGGATACATGTATTTGGAACTCTAAATCAAACACGGTTTGTGCTAGCTCTTTGAAACTTGACACAATAAAGCAGTTTCAAGTTCTATCTCTATGGTTTGTTTGCTGTTGATGTAGCCCTAAGCAGAGACTGGCGAGAATCACTTTCATGGAAAAGGCCTGCCAAGCTTCCAAAAAACTACGAGTTGCCTGAAATCTCAGCAAACACTTTTTCAACCAATCTTGATGAAACTTTCAGGTAATTATCAGTACACCAATCCCACTTGGCACGCCAAATTTCGTTCTTCTAGGTTAAACCGTTCGTTGGCAGTAACCGGTTTCATTTTGAGGTTTCACTCTGTTTTCTCCTATAGGGATACATGTATTTGGAACTCTAAAT
The DNA here is from genome assembly GCF_052094955.1 of Ictidomys tridecemlineatus. Classification (NCBI taxonomy): domain Eukaryota; kingdom Metazoa; phylum Chordata; class Mammalia; order Rodentia; family Sciuridae; genus Ictidomys; species Ictidomys tridecemlineatus. The sequence goes on along the minus strand of NW_027521625.1, from coordinate 63,845 downwards.
CCAACACGGTTTGTGCTAGCTCTTCGAAACTTGACACAATAAAGCAGTTTCAAGTTCTGTCTCTATGGTTTGTTGTCTGTTGATGTAGCCCTAAGCAGAGACTTGCGAGAATCACTTTCATGGAAAGGGCCTGCCAAGCTTCTAAAAAACTACGAGTTGCCTGAAATCTCAGCACACACTTTTTCACCCAATCTTGATGAAACTTTCAGGTAATGATCAGTACACCAATCCCACTTGGCTCGCCAAATTTCTTTCTTCTAGGTTAAACTGTTCATTGGCAGTAACCGGTTTCATTTTGAGGTTTCACTCTGTTTTCTCCTATAGGGATACATGTATTTGGAACTCTAAATCAAACACGGTTTGTGCTAGCTCTTTGAAACTTGACACAATAACGCAGTTTCAAGTTCTATCTCTATGGTTTGTTTGCTGTTGATGTAGCCCTAAGCAGAGACTGGGGAGAATCACTTTCATGGAAAGGGCCTACCAAGCTTCCAAAAAACTACGTGTTGCTTGAAATCTCAGCAAACACTTTTTCACCCAATCTTGATGAAACTTTCAGGTAATGATCAGTACACCAATCTTACTTGGCTCGCCAAATTTACTACTTCTAGGTTAAACCGTTCGTTGGCAGTAACCAGTTTCATTTTGAGGTTTCACTCTGTTTTCTCCTATAGGGATACATGTATTTGGAACTCTAAATCAAACACGGTTTTTGCTAGGTCTTTTAAACTTGACACAATAAAGCAGTTTGAAGTTCTATCTCTATGGTTTGTTTGCTGTTGATGTAGCCCTAAGCAGAGACTCGCGAGAATCACTTTCATGGAAAAGGCCTGCCAAGCTTCCAAAAAACTACGAGTTGCCTGAAATCTCAGCAAACACTTTTTCAACCAATCTTGATGAAACTTTCAGGTAATGATCAGTACACCAATCTTACTTGGCTCGCCAAATTTAGTACTTCTAGGTTAAACCGTTCGTTGGCAGTAACCAGTTTCATTTTGAGGTTTCACTCTGTTTTCTCCTATAGGGATACATGTATTTGGAACTCTAAATCAAACACGGTTTGTGCTAGCTCTTTGAAACTTGACACAATAAAGCAGTTTCAAGTTCTATCTCTATGGTTTGTTTGCTGTTGATGTAGCCCTAAGCAGAGACTGGCGAGAATCACTTTCATGGAAAGGGCCTGCCAAGCTTCCAAAAAACTACGACTTGCCTGAAATCTCAGCACACACTTTTTCACCCAATCTTGATGAAACTTTCCGGTAATTATCACTACACCAATCCCACTTGGCTCGCTAAATTTTGTTCTTCTAGGTTAAACGGTTCGTTGGCAGTAACCGGTTTCATTTTGAGGTTTCACTCTGTTTTCTCCTATAGGGATACATGTATTTGGAACTCTAAATCAAACACGGTTTGTGCTAGCTCTTTGAAACTTGACACAATAAAGCAGTTTCAAGTTCTATCTCTATGGTTTGTTTGCTGTTGATGTAGCCCTAAGCAGAGACTGGCGAGAATCACTTTCATGGAAAAGGCCTGCCAAGCTTCCAAAAAACTACGAGTTGCCTGAAATCTCAGCAAACACTTTTTCAACCAATCTTGATGAAACTTTCAGGTAATTATCAGTACACCAATCCCACTTGGCACGCCAAATTTCGTTCTTCTAGGTTAAACCGTTCGTTGGCAGTAACCGGTTTCATTTTGAGGTTTCACTCTGTTTTCTCCTATAGGGATACATGTATTTGGAACTCTAAATCAAACACGGTTTGTGCTAGCTCTTCGAAACTTGACACAATAAAGCAGTTTCAAGTTCTATCTCTATGGTTTGTTTGCTGTTTATGTAGCCCTAAGCAGAGACTGGCGAGAATCACTTTCATGGAAAGGGCCTGCCAAGCTTCCAAAAAACTACGAGTTGCCAGAAAATCTCAGCACACACTTTTTCACCCAATCTTGAAGAAAATTTCAGGTAATGATCACTACACCAATCCCACTTGGCTCACCAAATTTCGTTCTTCTAGGTTAAACCTTTCATTGGCAGTAACCGGTTTCATTTTGAGGTTTCACTCTGTTTTCTCCTATAGGGATACATGTATTTGGAACTCTAAATCAAACACGGTTTGTGCTAGCTCTTTGAAACTTGACACAGAAAAGCAGTTTCAAGTTCTATCTCTATGTTTTGTTTGCTGTTGATGTAGCCCTAAGCAGAGACAGGCGAGAATCACGTTCATGGAAAGGGCCTGCCAAGCTTCCAAAAAACTACGAGTTGCCTGAAATCTCAGCACACACTTTTTCATCCAATCTTGATGAAACTTTCAGGTAATGATCAGTACACCAATCCCACTTGGCTCGCCAAATTTCGTTCTTCTAGGTTAAACCGTTCGTTGGCAATAACCGGTTTTATTTTGAGGTTTCACTCTCTTTTCTAATATAGGGGTACATGTATTTGGAACTCTAAATCAAACCCGGTTTGTGCAAGCTCTTTGAAACTTGACACAATAAAGCAGTTTCAAGTTCTATCTCTATGATTTGTTTGCTGTTGATGTAGCCCTAAGCAGAGACTGGCGAGAATCACTTTCATGGAAAGGCCCTGGGAAGCTTCCAAAAAACTACGAGTTGCCTGAAATCTCAGCACAAACTTTTTCACCCAATCTTGATGAAACTTTCAGGTAATGATCAGTACACCAATCCCACTTGGCTCGCCAAATTTCGTTCTTCTAGTTTAAACCGTTCGTTGGCAGAAACCGTTTCAATTTTGAGGTTTCACTGTGTTTTCTCCTATAGGGATACATGTATTTGGAACTCTAAATCAAACACGGTTTGTGCTAGCTCTTCGAAACTTGACACAATAAAGCAGTTTCAAGTTCTATCTCTATGGTTTGTTTGCTGTTGATGTAGCCCAAAGCAGAGAATGGCGAGAATTACTTTCATCGAAAGGGCCTGCCAAGCTTCCAAAAAACTACGAGTTGCCAGAAATCTCAGCACACACTTTTTCACCCAATCTTGATGAATCTTTCAGGTAATGATCAGTACACCAATCCCACTTGGCTTGCCAAATTTCTTTCTTCTAGGTTAAACCATTTGTTGGCAGTAACAAGTTTTATTTTGAGGTTTCACTCTGTTTTCTCCTATAGGGATACATGTATTTGGAACTCTAAATAAAACACGATTTGTGCTAGCTCTTCGAAACTTGACACAATAAAGCAGTTTCAAGTTCTATCTCTATGGTTTGTTTGCTGTTGATGTAGCCCTAAGCAGAGACTGGCGAGAATCACTTTCATGGAAAGGGCCTGCCAAGCTTCCAAAAAACTACGAGTTGCCTGAAATCTCAGCAAACACTTTTTCACCCAATATTGATGATACTTTCAGGTAATGATCAGTACACCAATCCCACTTGGCTCGCCAAATTTCGTTCTTCTAGGTTAAACCGTTCCTTGAAATTAACTGGTTTCATTTTGAGGTTTCACTCTGTTTTCTCCTATAGGGAAACATGTATTTGGAACTCTAAATCAAACACGGATTGTGCTAGCTCTTTGAAACTTGACACAATAAAGCAGTTTCAAGTTCTATCTCTATGGTTTGTTTGCTGTTGATGTAGCCCTAAGCAGAGACTGGCGAGAATCACTTTCATGGAAAGGGCCTGCCAAGCTTCCAAAAAACTACGAGTTTCCTGAAATCTCAGCACACACTTTTTCACCCAATCTTGATGAAACGTTCAGGTAATGATCACTACACCAATCCCACTTGGCTCGCCAAATTTTGTTCTTCTAGGTTAAACCATTCGTTGGCAGTAACCGGTTTCATTTTGAGGTTTCACTCTGTTTTCTCCTATAGGGATACATGTATTTGGAACTCTAAATCCAACACGGTTTGTGCTAGCTCTTCGAAACTTGACACAATAAAGCAGTTTCAAGTTCTATCTCTATGGTTTGTTGTCTGTTTATGTAGCCCTAAGCAGAGACTTGCGAGAATCACTTTCATAGAAAGGGCCTGCCAAGCTTCCAAAAAACTACGAGTTGCCAGAAATCTCAGCACACACTTTTTCACCCAATCTTGATGAAACTTTCAGGTAATGATCAGTACACCAATACCACTTGGCTCGCCAAATTTCGTTCTTCTAGGTTAAACCGTTCGTTGGCAGTAACCGGTTTCATTTTGAGGTTTCACTCTGTTTTCTCCTATAGGGATACATGTATTTGGAACTCTAAATCAAACACGGTTTGTGCTAGCTCTTCGAAACTTGACACAATAAAGCAGTTTCAAGTTCTATCTCTATGGTTTGTTGTCTGTTGATGTAGCCCTAAGCAGAGACTTGCGAGAATCACTTTCATAGAAAGGGCCTGCCAAGCTTCCAAAAAACTACGAGTTGCCAGAAATCTCAGCACACACTTTTTCACCCAATCTTGATGAAACTTTCAGGTAATGATCAGTACACCAATCCCACTTGGCTCGCCAAATTTCGTTCTTCTAGGTTAAACCGTTCGTTGGCAGTAACCGGTTTCATTTTGAGGTTTCACTCTGTTTTCTCCTATAGGGATACATGTATTTGGAACTCTAAATCAAACACGGTTTGTGCTAGCTCTTTGAAACGTGACACAATAAAGCAGTTTCAAGTTCTATCTCTATGGTTTGTTTGCTGTTGACATAGCCCTAAGCAGAGACTGGCGAGAATCACTTTCATGGAAAGGGCCTGCCAAGCTTCTAAAAAACTACGAGTTGCCTGAAATCTCAGCACACACTTTTTCACCCAATCTTGATGAAACTTTCAGGTAATGATCAGTACACCAATCCCACTTGGCTCGCCAAATTTTGTTCTTTTAGGTTAAACCGTTCATTGGCAGTAACCGGTTTCATTTTGAGGTTTCACTCTGTTTTCTCCTATAGGGATACATGTATTTGGAACTCTAAATCAAACACGGTTTGTGCTAGCTCTTTGAAACTTGACACAATAAAGCAGTTTCAAGTTCTATCTCTATGGTTTGTTTGCTGTTGATGTAGCCCTAAGCAGAGACTGGCGAGAATCACTTTCATGGAAAGGGCCTGCCAAGCTTCCAAAAAACTACGAGTTGCCTGAAATCTCAGCACACACTTTTTTACCCAATCTTGATGAAACTTTCAGGTAATGATCAGTACACCAATCCCACTTGGCTCGCCAAATTTCTTTCTTCTAGGTTAAACTGTTCGTTGGCAGTAACCGGTTTCATTTTGAGGTTTCACTCTGTTTTCTCCTATAGGGATACATGTATTTGGAACTCTAAATCAAACACGGTTTGTGCTAGCTCTTTGAAACTTGACACAATAAAGCAGTTTCAAGTTCTATCTCTATGGTTTGTTTGCTGTTGATGTAGCCCTAAGTAGAGACTGGCGAGAATCACTTTCATGGAAAGGGCCTGCCAAGCTTCCAAAAAACTACGACTTGCCTGAAATCTCAGCACACACTTTTTCACCCAATCTTGATGAAACTTTCAGGTAATGATCAGTACACCAATCCCACTTGGCTCGCCAAATTTCGTTCTTCTAGGTTAAACCGTTCGTTGGCAGTAACCGGTTTCATTTTGAGGTTTCACTCTGTTTTCTCCTATAGGGATACATGTATTTGGAACTCTAAATCAAACACGGTTTGTGCTAGCTCTTTGAAACTTGACACAATAAAGCAGTTTCGAGTTCTATCTCTATGGTTTGTTTGCTGTTGATGTAGCCCTAAGCAGAGACTGGCGAGAATCACTTTCATGGAAAGGGCCTGCCAAGCTTCCAAAAAACTACGAGTAGCCAGAAATCTCAGAACACTCTTTTTCACCCAATATTGATGAATCTTTCAGGTAATGATCAGTACACCAATCGCACTTGGCTCGCCAAATTTCGTTCTTCTAGGTTAAACCGTTCGTTGGCAGTAACCGATTTCATTTTGAGGTTTCACTCTGTTTTCTCCTATAGGGATACATGTATTTGGAACTCTAAATCAAACACGGTTTGTGCTAGCTCTTTGAAACTTGACACAATAAAGCAGTTTCAAGTTCTATCTCTATGGTTTGTTTGCTGTTGACATAGCCCTAAGCAGAGACTGGCGAGAATCACTTTCATGGAAAGGGCCTGCCAAGCTTCCAAAAAACTACGAGTTGCCTGAAATCTCAGCACACACTTTTTCACCCAATCTTGATGAAACTTTCAGGTAATGATCAGTACACCAATCCCACTTGGCTCGCCAAATTTCTTTCTTCTAGGTTAAACTGTTCGTTGGCAGTAACCGGTTTCATTTTGAGGTTTCACTCTGTTTTCTCCTATAGGGATACATGTATTTGGAACTCTAAATCAAACACGGTTTGTGCTAGCTCTTTGAAACTTGACACAATAAAGCAGTTTCAAGTTCTATCTCTATGGTTTGTTTGCTGTTGATGTAGCCCTAAGCAGAGACTGGCGAGAATCACTTTCATGGAAAGGGCCTGCCAAGCTTCCAAAAAACTACGAGTTGCCTGAAATCTCAGCACACACTTTTTCACCCAATCTTGATGAAACTTTCAGGTAATGATCAGTACACCAATCCCACTTGGCTCGCCAAATTTCTTTCTTCTAGGTTAAACTGTTCGTTGGCAGTAACCGGTTTCATTTTGAGGTTTCACTCTGTTTTCTCCTATAGGGATACATGTATTTGGAACTCTAAATCAAACACGGTTTGTGCTAGCTCTTTGAAACTTGACACAATAAAGCAGTTTCAAGTTCTATCTCTATGGTTTGTTTGCTGTTGATGTAGCCCTAAGCAGAGACTGGCGAGAATCACTTTCATGGAAAGGGCCTGCCAAGCTTCCAAAAAACTACGACTTGCCTGAAATCTCAGCACACACTTTTTCACCCAATCTTGATGAAACTTTCAGGTAATGATCAGTACACCAATCCCACTTTGCTCGCCAAATTTAGTACTTCTAGGTTAAACCGTTCGTTGGCAGCAACCGGTTTCATTTTGAGGTTTCACTCTGTTTTCTCCTATAGGGATACATGTATTTGGAACTCTAAATCAAACACGGTTTGTGCTAGCTCTTTGAAACTTGACACAATAAAGCAGTTTCGAGTTCTATCTCTATGGTTTGTTTGCTGTTGATGTAGCCCTAAGCAGAGACTGGCGAGAATCACTTTCATGGAAAGGGCCTGCCAATCTTCCAAAAAACTACGAATAGCCAGAAATCTCAGAACACTCTTTTTCACCCAATATTGATAAAACTTTCAGGTAATGATCAGTACACCAATCTTACTTGGCTCGCCAAATTTCGTTCTTCTAGGTTAAACCGTTCGTTGGCAGTAACCGGTTTCATTTTGAGGTTTCACTCTGTTTTCTCCTATAGGGATACATGTATTTGGAACTCTAAATCAAACACGGTTTGTGCTAGCTCTTTGAAACTTGACACAATAAAGCAGTTTCAAGTTCTATCTCTATGGTTTGTTTGCTGTTGATGTAGCCCTAAGCAGAGACTGGCGAGAATCACTTTCATGAAAAGGGCCTGCCAAGCTTCCAAAAAACTACGAGTTGCCTGAAATCTCAGCACACACTTTTTCACCCAATCTTGATGAAACTTTCAGGTAATGATCAGTACACCAATCCCACTTGGCTCGCCAAATTTCGTTCTTCTAGGTTAAACCATTCCTTGGCATTAACTGGTTTCATTTTGAGGTTTCACTCTGTTTTCTCCTATAGGGAAACATGTATTTGGAACTCTAAATCAAACACGGATTGTGCTAGCTCTTTGAAACTTGACACAATAAAGCAGTTTCAAGATCTATCTCTATGGTTTGTTTGCTGTTGATGTAGCCCTAAGCAGAGACTGGCGAGAATCACTTTCATGGAAAAGGCCTGCCAAGCTTCCAAAAAACTACGAGTTGCCTGAAATCTCAGCACACACTTTTTCACCCAATCTTGATGAAACGTTCAGGTAATGATCAGTACACCAATCCCACTTGGCTCGCCAAATTTTGTTCTTCTAGGTTAAACCGTTCGTTGGCAGTAACCGGTTTCATTTTGAGGTTTCACTCTGTTTTCTCCTATAGGGATACATGTATTTTGAACTCTAAATCCAACACGGTTTGTGCTAGCTCTTCGAAACTTGACACAATAAAGCAGTTTCAAGTTCTATCTCTATGGTTTGTTTGCTGTTGACATAGCCCTAAGCAGAGACTGGCGAGAATCACTTTCATGGAAAGGGCCTGCCAAGCTTCCAAAAAACTACGAGTTGCCTGAAATCTCAGCACACACTTTTTCACCCAATCTTGATGAAACTTTCAGGTAATGATCAGTACACCAATCCCACGTGGCTCGCCAAATTTCTTTCTTCTAGGTTAAACTGTTCGTTGGCAGTAACCGGTTTCATTTTGAGGTTTCACTCTGTTTTCTCCTATAGGGATACATGTATTTGGAACTCTAAATCAAACACGGTTTGTGCTAGCTCTTTGAAACGTGACACAATAAAGCAGTTTCAAGTTCTATCTCTATGGTTTGTTTGCTGTTGATGTAGCCCTAAGCAGAGACTGGCGAGAATCACTTTCATGGAAAGGGCCTGCCAAGCTTCGAAAAAACTACGACTTGCCTGAAATCTCAGCACACACTTTTTCACCCAATCTTGATGAAACTTTCAGGTAATGATCAGTACACCAATCCCACTTTGCTTGCCAAATTTAGTACTTCTAGGTTAAACCGTTCGTGGCAGAAACCGTTTCATTTTGAGGTTTCACTCTGTTTTCTCCTATAGGGATACATGTATTTGGAACTCTAAATCAAACACGTGTTTGTGCTAGCTCTTTGAAACTTGACACAATAAAGCAGTTTCAAGTTCTATCTCTATGGTTTGTTTGCTGTTGATGTAGCCCTAAGCAGAGACTGGCGAGAATCACTTTCATGGAAAGGGCCTGCCAAGCTTCCCAAAAAACTACGAGTTGCCTGAAATCTCAGCACACACTTTTTCACCCAATCTTGATAAAACTTTCAGGTAATAATCAGTACACCAATCTTACTTGGCTCGCCAAATTTAGTACTTCTAGGTTAAACCGTTCGTTGGCAGAAACCGGTTTCATTTTGAGGTTTCACTCTGTTTTCTCCTATAGGGATACATGTATTTGGAACTCTAAATCAAACACGGTTTGTGCTAGCTCTTTGAAACTTGACACAATAAAGCAGTTTCAAGTTCTATCTCTATGGTTTGTTTGCTGTTGATGTAGCCCTAAGCAGAGACTGGCGAGAATCACTTTCATGGAAAGGGCCTGCCAAGCTTCCAAAAAACTACGAGTAGCCAGAAATCTCAGAACACTCTTTTTCACCCAATATTGATGAATCTTTCAGGTAATGATCAGTACACCAATCGCACTTGGCTCGCCAAATTTCGTTCTTCTAGGTTAAACCATTCGTTGGCAGTAACCGGTTTCATTTTGAGGTTTCACTCTGTTTTCTCCTATAGGGATACATGTATTTGGAACTCTAAATCAAACACGGTTTGTGCTAGCTCTTTGAAACTTGACACAATAAAGCAGTTTCAAGTTCTATCTCTATGGTTTGTTTGCTGTTGATGTAGCCCTAAGCAGAGACTGGCGAGAATAACTTTCATGGAAAGGGCCTGCCAAGCTTCCAAAAAACTACGAGTTGCCTGAAATCTCAGCACACCCTTTTTCACCCAATATTGATGAAACTTTCAGGTAATGATCAGTACACCAATCCCACTTGGCTCACCAAATTTCGTTCTTCTAGGTTAAACCTTTCCTTGGCAGTAACCGGTTTCATTTTGAGGTTTCACTCTGTTTTCTCCTATAGGGATACATGTATTTGGAACTCTAAATCAAACACGGTTTGTGCTAGCTCTTTGAAACTTGACACAATAAAGCAGTTTCAAGTTCTATCTCTATGGTTTGTTTGCTGTTGACATAGCCCTAAGCAGAGACTGGCGAGAATCACTTTCATGGAAAGGGCCTGCCAAGCTTCCAAAAAACTACGAGTTGCCTGAAATCTCAGCAAACACTTTTTCACCCAATCTTGATGAAACTTTCAGGTAATGATCAGTACACCAATCCCACTTGGCTCGCCAAATTTCTTTCTTCTAGGTTAAACTGTTCGTTGGCAGTAACCGGTTTCATTTTGAGGTTTCACTCTGTTTTCTCCTATAGGGATACATGTATTTGGAACTCTAAATCAAACACGGTTTGTGCTAGCTCTTTGAAACTTGACACAATAAAGCAGTTTCAAGTTCTATCTCTATGGTTTGTTTGCTGTTGACATAGCCCTAAGCAGAGACTGGCGAGAATCACTTTCATGGAAAGGGCCTGCCAAGCTTCCAAAAAACTTCGAGTTGCCTGAAATCTCAGCACACACTTTTTCACCCAATCTTGATGAAACATTCAGGTAATGATCAGTACACCAATCCCACTTGGATCGCCAAATTTCGTTCTTCTAGGTTAAACCATTCCTTGGCATTAACTGGTTTCATTTTGAGGTTTCACTCTGTTTTCTCCTATAGGGAAACATGTATTTGGAACTCTAAATCAAACACAGATTGTGCTAGCTCTTTGAAACTTGACACAATAAAGCAGTTTCAAGATCTATCTCTATGGTTTGTTTGCTGTTGATGTAGCCCTAAGCAGAGACTGGCGAGAATCACTTTCATGGAAAGGGCCTGCCAAGCTTCCAAAAAACTACGAGTTGCCTGAAATCTCAGCACACACTTTTTCACCCAATCTTGATGAAACGTTCAGGTAATGATCACTACTCCAATCCCACTTGGCTCGCCAAATTTTGTTCTTCTAGGTTAAACCGTTCGTTGGCAGTAACCGGTTTCATTTTGAGGTTTCACTCTGTTTTCTCCTATAGGGATACATGTATTTTGAACTCTAAATCCAACACGGTTTGTGCTAGCTCTTCGAAACTTGACACAATAAAGCAGTTTCAAGTTCTATCTCTATGGTTTGTTTGCTGTTGACATAGCCCTAAGCAGAGACTGGCGAGAATCACTTTCATGGAAAGGGCCTGCCAAGCTTCCAAAAAACTACGAGTTGCCTGAAATCTCAGCAAACACTTTTTCACCCAATCTTGATGAAACTTTCAGGTAATGATCAGTACACCAATCCCACTTGGCTCGCCAAATTTCTTTCTTCTAGGTTAAACTGTTCGTTGGCAGTAACCGGTTTCATTTTGAGGTTTCACTCTGTTTTCTCCTATAGGGATACATGTATTTGGAACTCTAAATCAAACACGGTTTGTGCTAGCTCTTTGAAACTTGACACAATAAAGCAGTTTCAAGTTCTATCTCTATGGTTTGTTTGCTGTTGATGTAGCCCTAAGCAGAGACTGGCGAGAATCACTTTCATGGAAAGGGCCTGCCAAGCTTCCAAAAAACTATGAGTTGCCTGAAATCTCAGCACACACTTTTTCACCCAATCTTGATGAAACTCTCAGGTAATGATCAGTACACCAATCTTACTTGGCTCGCCAAATTTAGTACTTCTAGGTTAAACCGTTCGTTGGCAGAAACCGGTTTCATTTTGAGGTTTCACTCTGTTTTCTCCTATAGGGATACATGTATTTGGAACTCTAAATCAAACACGGTTTGTGCTAGCTCTTTGAAACTTGACACAATAAAGCAGTTTCAAGTTCTATCTCTATGGTTTGTTTGCTGTTGATGTAGCCCTAAGCAGAGACTGGCGAGAATCACTTTCATGGAAAGGGCCTGCCAAGCTTCCAAAAAACTACGAGTTGCCTGAAATCTCAGCACACACTTTTTCACCCAATCTTGATAAAACTTTCAGGTAATGATCAGTACACCAATCTTACTTGGCTCGCCAAATTTAGTACTTCTAGGTTAAACCGTTCGTTGGCAGAAACCGGTTTCATTTTGAGGTTTCACTCTGTTTTCTCCTATAGGGATACATGTATTTGGAACTCTAAATCAAACACGGTTTGTGCTAGCTCTTTGAAACTTGACACAATAAAGCAGTTTCAAGTTCTATCTCTATGGTTTGTTTGCTGTTGATGTAGCCCTAAGCAGAGACTGGCGAGAATCACTTTCATGGAAAGGGCCTGCCAAGCTTCCAAAAAATTACGAGTAGCCAGAAATCTCAGAACACTCTTTTTCACCCAATATTGATGAATCTTTCAGGTAATGATCAGTACACCAATCGCACTTGGCTCGCCAAATTTCGTTCTTCTAGGTTAAACCGTTCGTTGGCAGTAACCGGTTTCATTTTGAGGTTTCACTCTGTTTTCTCCTTTAGGGATACATGTATTTGGAACTCTAAATCAAACACGGTTTGTGCTAGCTCTTTGAAACTTGACACAATAAAGCAGTTTCAAGTTCTATCTCTATGGTTTGTTTGCTGTTGATGTAGCCCTAAGCAGAGACTGGCGAGAATAACTTTCATGGAAAGGGCCTGCCAAGCTTCGAAAAAACTACGAGTTGCCTGAAATCTCAGCACACCCTTTTTCACCCAATATTGATGAAACTTTCAGGTAATGATCAGTACACCAATCCCACTTGGCTCGCCAAATTTTGTTCTTCTAGGTTAAACCTTTCCTTGGCAGTAACCGGTTTCATTTTGAGGTTTCACTCTGTTTTCTCCTATAGGGATACATGTATTTGGAACTCTAAATCAAACACGGTTTGTGCTAGCTCTTTGAAACTTGACACAATAAAGCAGTTTCAAGTTCTATCTCTATGGTTTGTTTGCTGTTGACATAGCCCTAAGCAGAGACTGGCGAGAATCACTTTCATGGAAAGGGCCTGCCAAGCTTCCAAAAAACTACGAGTTGCCTGAAATCTCAGCAAACACTTTTTCACCCAATCTTGATGAAACATTCAGGTAATGATCAGTACACCAATCCCACTTGGCTCGCCAAATTTCTTTCTTCTAGGTTAAACTGTTCGTTGGCAGTAACCGGTTTCATTTTGAGGTTTCACTCTGTTTTCTCCTATAGGGATACATGTATTTGGAACTCTAAATCAAACACGGTTTGTGCTAGCTCTTTGAAACTTGACACAATAAAGCAGTTTCAAGTTCTATCTCTATGGTTTGTTTGCTGTTGATGTAGCCCTAAGCAGAGACTGGCGAGAATCACTTTCATGGAAAGGGCCTGCCAAGCTTCCAAAAAACTATGAGTTGCCTGAAATCTCAGCACACACTTTTTCACCCAATCTTGATGAAACTCTCAGGTAATGATCAGTACACCAATCTTACTTGGCTCGCCAAATTTAGTACTTCTAGGTTAAACCGTTCGTTGGCAGAAACCGGTTTCATTTTGAGGTTTCACTCTGTTTTCTCCTATAGGGATACATGTATTTGGAACTCTAAATCAAACACGGTTTGTGCTAGCTCTTTGAAACTTGACACAATAAAGCAGTTTCAAGTTCTATCTCTATGGTTTGTTTGCTGTTGATGTAGCCCTAAGCAGAGACTGGCGAGAATCACTTTCATGAAAAGGGCCTGCCAAGCTTCCAAAAAACTACGAGTTGCCTGAAATCTCAGCACACACTTTTTCACCCAATCTTGATAAAACTTTCAGGTAATGATCAGTACACCAATCTTACTTGGCTCGCCAAATTTAGTACTTCTAGGTTAAACCGTTCGTTGGCAGAAACCGGTTTCATTTTGAGGTTTCACTCTGTTTTCTCCTATAGGGATACATGTATTTGGAACTCTAAATCAAACACGGTTTGTGCTAGCTCTTTGAAACTTGACACAATAAAGCAGTTTCAAGTTCTATCTCTATGGTTTGTTTGCTGTTGATGTAGCCCTAAGCAGAGACTGGCGAGAATCACTTTCATGGAAAGGGCCTGCCAAGCTTCCAAAAAACTACGAGTAGCCAGAAATCTCAGAACACTCTTTTTCACCCAATATTGATGAATCTTTCAGGTAATGATCAGTACACCAATCGCACTTGGCTCGCCAAATTTCGTTCTTCTAGGTTAAACCGTTCGTTGGCAGTAACCGGTTTCATTTTGAGGTTTCACTCTGTTTTCTCCTATAGGGATACATGTATTTGGAACTCTAAATCAAACACGGTTTGTGCTAGCTCTTTGAAACTTGACACAATAAAGCAGTTTCAAGTTCTATCTCTATGGTTTGTTTGCTGTTGATGTAGCCCTAAGCAGAGACTGGCGAGAATCACTTTCATGGAAAGGGCCTGCCAAGTTTCCAAAAAACTACGAGTTGCCTGAAATCTCAGCACACACTTTTTCACCCAATCTTGATGAAACTTTCAGGTAATGATCAGTACACCAATCTTACTTGGCTCGCCAAATTTCGTTCTTCTAGGTTAAACCGTTCGTTGGCAGTAACCGGTTTCATTTTGAGGTTTCACTCTGTTTTCTCCTATAGGGATACATGTATTTGGAACTCTAAATCCAACACGGTTTGTGCTAGCTCTTCGAAACTTGACACAATAAAGCAGTTTCAAGTTCTATCTCTATGGTTTGTTGTCTGTTGATGTAGCCCTAAGCAGAGACTTGCGAGAATCACTTTCATAGAAAGGGCCTGCCAAGCTTCCAAAAAACTACGAGTTGCCAGAAATCTCAGCACACACTTTTTCACCCAATCTTGATGAAACTTTCAGGTAATGATCAGTACACCAATCCCACTTGGCTCGCCAAATTTCGTTCTTCTAGGTTAAACCGTTCGTTGGCAGTAACCGGTTTCATTTTGAGGTTTCACTCTGTTTTCTCCTATAGGGATACATGTATTTGGAACTCTAAATCAAACACGGTTTGTGCTAGCTCTTTGAAACGTGACACAATAAAGCAGTTTCAAGTTCTATCTCTATGGTTTGTTTGCTGTTGATGTAGCCCTAAGCAGAGACTGGCGAGAATCACTTTCATGGAAAGGGCCTGCCAAGCTTCCAAAAAACTACGAGTAGCTAGAAATCTCAGAACACTCTTTTTCACCCAATATTGATGAATCTTTCAGGTAATGATCAGTACACCAATCGCACTTGGCTCGCCAAATTTCGTTCTTCTAGGTTAAACCGTTCGTTGGCAGTAACCGGTTTCATTTTGAGGTTTCACTCTGTTTTCTCCTATAGGGATACATGTATTTGGAACTCTAAATCAAACACGGTTTGTGCTAGCTCTTTGAAACTTGACACAATAAAGCAGTTTCAAGTTCTATCTCTATGGTTTCTTTGCTGTTGATGTAGACCTAAGCAGAGACTGGCGAGAATAACATTCATGGAAAGGGCCTGCCAAGCTTCCAAAAAACTACGAGTTGCCTGAAATCTCAGCACACCCTTTTTCACCCAATATTGATGAAACTTTCAGGTAATGATCAGTACACCAATCCCACTTGGCTCGCCAAATTTCGTTCTTCTAGGTTAAACCTTTCCTTGGCAGTAACCGGTTTCATTTTGAGGTTTCACTCTGTTTTCTCCTATAGGGATACATGTATTTGGAACTCTAAATCAAACACGGTTTGTGCTAGCTCTTTGAAACTTGACACAATAAAGCAGTTTCAAGTTCTATCTCTATGGTTTGTTTGCTGTTGACATAGCCCTAAGCAGAGACTGGCGAGAATCACTTTCATGGAAAAGGCCTGCCAAGCTTCCAAAAAACTACGAGTTGCCTGAAATCTCAGCACACATTTTTCACCCAATCTTGATGAAACTTTCAGGTAATGATCAGTACACCAAATCCACTTGGCTCGCCAAATTTCTTTCTTCTAGGTTAAACTGTTCGTTGGCAGTAACCGGTTTCATTTTGAGGTTTCACTCTGTTTTCTCCTATAGGGATACATGTATTTGGAACTCTAAATCAAACACGGTTTGTGCTAGCTCTTTGAAACTTTACACAATAAAGCAGTTTCAAGTTCTATCTCTATGGTTTGTTTGCTGTTGATGTAGCCCTAAGCAGAGACTGGCGAGAATCACTTTCATGGAAAGGGCCTGCCAAGCTTCCAAAAAACTACGAGTTGCCTGAAATCTCAGCACACACTTTTTCACCCAATCTTGATGAAACTTTCAGGTAATGATCAGTACACCAATCTTACTTGGCTCGCCAAATTTCGTTCTTCTAGGTTAAACCGTTCGTTGGCAGTAACCGGTTTCATTTTGAGGTTTCACTCTGTTTTCTCCTATAGGGATACATGTATTTGGAACTCTAAATCCAACACGGTTTGTGCTAGCTCTTCGAAACTTGACACAATAAAGCAGTTTCAAGTTCTATCTCTATGGTTTGTTGTCTGTTGATGTAGCCCTAAGCAGAGACTTGCGAGAATCACTTTCATAGAAAGGGCCTGCCAAGCTTCCAAAAAACTACGAGTTGCCAGAAATCTCAGCACACACTTTTTCACCCAATCTTGATGAAACTTTCAGGTAATGATCAGTACACCAATCCCACTTGGCTCGCCAAATTTCGTTCTTCTAGGTTAAACCGTTCGTTGGCAGTAACCGGTTTCATTTTGAGGTTTCACTCTGTTTTCTCCTATAGGGATACATGTATTTGGAACTCTAAATCAAACACGGTTTGTGCTAGCTCTTTGAAACGTGACACAATAAAGCAGTTTCAAGTTCTATCTCTATGGTTTGTTTGCTGTTGACATAGCCCTAAGCAGAGACTGGCGAGAATCACTTTCATGGAAAGGGCCTGCCAAGCTTCTAAAAAACTACGAGTTGCCTGAAATCTCAGCACACACTTTTTCACCCAATCTTGATGAAACTTTCAGGTAATGATCAGTACACCAATCCCACTTGGCTCGCCAAATTTCTTTCTTCTAGGTTAAACTGTTCATTGGCAGTATCCGGTTTCATTTTGAGGTTTCACTCTGTTTTCTCCTATAGGGATACATGTATTTGGAACTCTAAATCAAACACGGTTTGTGCTAGCTCTTTGAAACTTGACACAATAAAGCAGTTTCAAGTTCTATCTCTATGGTTTGTTTGCTGTTGATGTAGCCCTAAGCAGAGACTGGCGAGAATCACTTTCATGGAAAGGGCCTGCCAAGCTTCCAAAAAACTACGACTTGCCTGAAATCTCAGCACACACTTTTTCACCCAATCTTGATGAAACTCTCAGGTAATGATCACTACACCAATCCCACTTGGCTCGCCAAATTTTGTTCTTTTAGGTTAAACCGTTCATTGGCAGTAACCGGTTTCATTTTGAGGTTTCACTCTGTTTTCTCCTATAGGGATACATGTATTTGGAACTCTAAATCAAACACGGTTTGTGCTAGCTCTTTGAAACTTGACACAATAAAGCAGTTTCAAGTTCTATCTCTATGGATTGTTTGCTGTTGATGTAGCCCTAAGCAGAGACTGGCGAGAATCACTTTCATGGAAAGGGCCTGCCAAGCTTCCAAAAAACTACGAGTTGCCTGAAATCTCAGCACACACTTTTTCACCCAATCTTGATGAAACTTTCAGGTAATGATCAGTACACCAATCCCACTTGGCTCGCCAAAATTCTTTCTTCTAGGTTAAACTGTTCGTTGGCAGTAACCGGTTTCATTTTGAGGTTTCACTCTGTTTTCTCCTATAGGGATACATGTATTTGGAACTCTAAATCAAACACGGTTTGTGCTAGCTCTTTGAAACTTGACACAATAAAGCAGTTTCAAGTTCTATCTCTATGGTTTGTTTTCTGTTGATGTAGCCCTAAGTAGAGACTGGCGAGAATCACTTTCATGGAAAGGGCCTGCCAAGCTTCCAAAAAACTACGACTTGCCTGAAATCTCAGCACACACTTTTTCACCCAATCTTGATGAAACTTTCAGGTAATGATCAGTACACCAATCCCACTTTGCTCGCCAAATTTAGTACTTCTAGGTTAAACCGTTCGTTGGCAGTAACCGGTTTCATTTTGAGGTTTCACTCTGTTTTCTCCTATAGGGATACATGTATTTGGAACTCTAAATCAAACACGGTTTGTGCTAGCTCTTTGAAACTTGACACAATAAAGCAGTTTCAAGTTCTCTCTCTATGGTTAGTTTGCTGTTGATGTAGCCCTAAGCAGAGACTGGCGAGAATCACTTTCATGAAAAGGGCCTGCCAAGCTTCCAAAAAACTACGAGTTGCCAGAAATCTCAGCACACACTTTTTCACCCAATCTTGATGAGACTTTCAGGTAATGATCAGTACACCAATCCCACTTGGCTCGCCAAATTTCGTTCTTTTAGGTTAAACCGTTCGTTGGCAGTAACCGGTTTCATTTTGAGGTTTCACTCTGTTTTCTCCTATAGGGATACATGTATTTGGAACTCTAAATCAAACACGGTTTGTGCTAGCTCTTTGAAACTTGACACAATAAAGCAGTTTCAAGTTCTCTCTCTATGGTTAGTTTGCTGTTGATGTAGCCCTAAGCAGAGACTGGCAAGAATCACTTTCATGAAAAGGGCCTGCCAAGCTTCCAAAAAACTACGAGTTGCCAGAAATCTCAGCACACACTTTTTCACCCAATCTTGATGAAACTTTCAGGTAATGATCAGTACACCAATCCCACTTGGCTCGCCAAATTTCGTTCTTCTAGGTTAAACCCTTCCTTGGCAGTAACCGGTTCATTTTGAGGTTTCACTCTGTTTTCTCCTATAGGGATACAAGTATTTGGAAACCAAATCAAACACGGTTTGTGCTAGCTCTTTGAAGCTTGACACAATAAAGCAGTTTCAAGTTCTATCTTTATGGTTTGTTTGCTGTTGATGTATCCCGAAGCAGAGACTGGCGAGAATCACTTTCATGGAAAGGGCCTGCGAAGCTTCCAAAAAACTACGAGTTTCCAGAAATCTCAGCACACACTTTTTCACCCAATCTTGATGAAACTTTCAGGTAATGATCAGTACACCAATCCCACTTGGCTCACCAAATTTCGTTCTTCTAGGTTAAACCTTTCGTTGGCAGTAACCGGTTTCATTTTGAGGTTTCACTCTGTTTTCTCCTATAGGGATACATGTATTTGGAACACTAAATCAAACACGGTTTGTGCTAGCTCTTTGAAACTTGACACAGTAAAGCAGTTTCAAGTTCTATCTCTATGGTTTGTTTGCTGTTGATGTAGCCCTAAGCAGAGACTGGCGAGAATCACTT
Source organism: Ictidomys tridecemlineatus (assembly GCF_052094955.1). Taxonomy (NCBI): domain Eukaryota; kingdom Metazoa; phylum Chordata; class Mammalia; order Rodentia; family Sciuridae; genus Ictidomys; species Ictidomys tridecemlineatus. Next base: position 44,830 of record NW_027521625.1, on the reverse strand, counting down.
TCATGGAAAGGGCCTGCCAAGCTTCCAAAAAACTACGAGTTGCCTGAAATCTCAGCACACACTTTTTCACCCAATCTTGATGAAACTTTCAGGTAATGATCAGTACACCAATCCCACTTGGCTCACCAAATTTCGTTCTTCTAGGTTAAACCTTTCGTTGGCAGTAACCGGTTTCATTTTGAGGTTTCACTCTGTTTTCTCCTATAGGGATACATGTATTTGGAACTCTAAATCAAACACGGTTTGTGCTAGCTCTTTGAAACTTGACACAATAAAGCAGTTTCAAGTTCTATCACTATGGTTTGTTTGCTGTTGATGTAGCCCTAAGCAGAGACTGGCGAGAATCACTTTCATGGAAAGGGCCTGCCAAGCTTCCAAAAAACTACGACTTGCCTGAAATATCAGCACACACTTTTTCACCCAATCTTGATGAAACTTTCAGGTAATGATCAGTACACCAATCCCACTTTGCTCGCCAAATTTAGTACGTCTAGGTTAAACCGTTCGTTGGCAGTAACCGGTTTCATTTTGAGGTTTCACTCTGTTTTCTCCTATAGGGATACATGTATTTGGAACTCTAAATCAAACACGGTTTGTGCTAGCTCTTTGAAACTTGACACAATAAAGCAGTTTCGAGTTCTATCTCTATGGTTTGTTTGCTGTTGATGTAGCCCTAAGCAGAGACTGGCGAGAATCACTTTCATGGAAAGGGCCTGCCAAGCTTCCAAAAAACTACGAGTAGCCAGAAATCTCAGAACACTCTTTTTCACCCAATATTGATGAATCTTTCAGGTAATGATCAGTACACCAATCGCACTTGGCTCGCCAAATTTCGTTCTTCTAGGTTAAACGGTTCGTTGGCAGTAACCGGTTTCATTTTGAGGTTTCACTCTGTTTTCTCCTATAGGGATACATGTATTTGGAACTCTAAATCAAACACGGTTTGTGCTAGCTCTTTGAAACTTGACACAATAAAGCAGTTTCAAGTTCTATCTCTATGGTTTGTTTGCTGTTGATGTAGCCCTAAGCAGAGACTGGCGAGAATCACTTTCATGGAAAGGGCCTGCCAAGCTTCCAAAAAACTACGAGTTGCCTGAAATCTCAGCACACCCCTTTTCACCCAATATTGATGAAACTTTCAGGTAATGATCAGTACACCAATCCCACTTGGCTCGCCAAATTTCGTTCTTCTAGGTTAAACCGTTCCTTGGCAGTAACCGGTTTCATTTTGAGGTTTCACTCTGTTTTCTCCTATAGGGATACATGTATTTGGAACTCTAAATCAAACACGGTTTGTGCTAGCTCTTTGAATCTTGACACAATAAAGCAGTTTCAAGTTCTATCTCTATGGTTTGTTTGCTGTTGACATAGCCCTAAGCAGAGACTGGCGAGAATCACTTTCATGGAAAGGGCCTGCCAAGCTTCCAAAAAACTACGAGTTGCCTGAAATCTCAGCACACACTTTTTCACCCAATCTTGATGAAACTTTCAGGTAATGATCAGTACACCAATCTTACTTGGCTCGCCAAATTTCTTTCTTCTAGGTTAAACTGTTCGTTGGCAGTAACCGGTTTCATTTTGAGGTTTCACTCTGTTTTCTCCTATAGGGATACATGTATTTGGAACTCTAAATCAAACAGGGTTTGTGCTAGCTCTTTGAAACTTGATGCAATAAAGCAGTTTCAAGTTCTATCTCTATGGTTTGTTTGCTGTTGATGTAGCCCTAAGCAGAGACTGGCGAGAATCACTTTCATGGAAAGGGCCTGCCAAGCTTCCAAAAAACTACGAGTTGCCTGAAATCTCAGCACACACTTTTTCACCCAATCTTGATGAAACTTTCAGGTAATGATCAGTACACCAATCCCACTTGGCTCGCCAAATTTCTTTCTTCTAGGTTAAACTGTTCGTTGGCAGTAACCGGTTTCATTTTGAGGTTTCACTCTGTTTTCTCCTATAGGGATACATGTATTTGGAACTCTAAATCAAACACGGTTTGTGCTAGCTCTTTGAAACTTGACACAATAAAGCAGTTTCAAGTTCTATCTCTATGGTTTGTTTGCTGTTGATGTAGCCCTAAGCAGAGACTGGCGAGAATCACTTTCATGGAAAGGGCCTGCCAAGCTTCCAAAAAGCTACGACTTGCCTGAAATCTCAGCACACACTTTTTCACCCAATCTTGATGAAACTTTCAGGTAATGATCAGTACACCAATCCCACTTTGCTCGCCAAATTTAGTACTTCTAGGTTAAACCGTTCGTTGGCAGTAACCGGTTTCATTTTGAGGTTTCACTCTGTTTTCTCCTATAGGGATACATATATTTGGAACTCTAAATCAAACACGGTTTGTGCTAGCTCTTTGAAACTTGACACAATAAAGCAGTTTCGAGTTCTATCTCTATGGTTTGTTTGCTGTTGATGTAGCCCTAAGCAGAGACTGGCGAGAATCACTTTCATGGAAAGGGCCTGCCAAGCTCCAAAAAACTACGAGTAGCCAGAAATCTCAGAACACTCTTTTTCACCCAATATTGATAAAACTTTCAGGTAATGATCAGGACACCAATCTTACTTGGCTCGCCAAATTTCGTTTCTTCTAGGTTAAACCGTTCGTTGGCAGTAACCGGTTTCATTTTGAGGTTTCACTCTGTTTTCTCCTATAGGGATACATGTATTTGGAACTCTAAATCAAACACGGTTTGTGCTAGCTCTTTGAAACTTGAAACAATAAAGCAGTTTCAAGTTCTATCTCTATGGTTTGTTTGCTGTTGATGTAGCCCTAAGCAGAGACTGGCGAGAATCACTTTCATGAAAAGGGCCTGCCAAGCTTCCAAAAAACTACGAGTTGCCTGAAATCTCAGCACACACTTTTTCACCCAATCTTGATGAAACTTTCAGGTAATGATCAGTACACCAATCCCACTAGGATCGCCAAATTTCGTTCTTCTAGGTTAAACCATTCCTTGGCATTAACTGGTTTCATTTTGAGGTTTCACTCTGTTTTCTCCTATAGGGAAACATGTATTTGGAACTCTAAATCAAACACGGATTGTGCTAGCTCTTTGAAACTTGACACAATAAAGCAGTTTCAAGATCTATCTCTATGGTTTGTTTGCTGTTGATGTAGCCCTAAGCAGAGACTGGCGAGAATCACTTTCATGGAAAGGGCCTGCCAAGCTTCCAAAAAACTACGAGTTGCCTGGAAATCTCAGCACACACTTTTTCACCCAATCTTGATGAAACGTTCAGGTAATGATCACTACACCAATCCCACTTGGCTCGCCAAATTTTGTTCTTCTAGGTTAAACCGTTCGTTGGCAGTAACCGGTTTCATTTTGAGGTTTCACTCTGTTTTCTCCTATAGGGATACATGTATTTTGAACTCTAAATACAACACGGTTTGTGCTAGCTCTTCGAAACTTGACACAATAAAGCAGTTTCAAGTTCTATCTCTATGGTTTGTTTGCTGTTGACATAGCCCTAAGCAGAGACTGGCGAGAATCACTTTCATGGAAAGGGCCTGCCAAGCTTCCAAAAAACTACGAGTTGCCTGAAATCTCAGCACACACTTTTTCACCCAATCTTGATGAAACTTTCAGGTAATGATCAGTACACCAATCCCACTTGGCTCGCCAAATTTCTTTCTTCTAGGTTAAACTGTTCGTTGGCAGTAACTGGTTTCATTTTGAGGTTTCACTCTGTTTTCTCCTATAGGGATACATGTATTTGGAACTCTAAATCAAACACGGTTTGTGCTAGCTCTTTGAAACTTGACACAATAAAGCAGTTTCAAGTTCTATCTCTATGGTTTGTTTGCTGTTGATGTAGCCCTAAGCAGAGACTGGCGAGAATCACTTCATGGAAAGGGCCTGCCAAGCTTCCAAAAAACTACGACTTGCCTGAAATCTCAGCACACACTTTTTCACCCAATCTTGATGAAACTTTCAGGTAATGATCAGTACACCAATCCCACTTTGCTCGCCAAATTTAGTACTTCTAGTTTAAACCGTTCGTTGGCAGTAACCGGTTTCATTTTGAGGTTTCACTCTGTTTTCTCCTATAGGGATACATGTATTTGGAACTCTAAATCAAACACGGTTTGTGCTAGCTCTTTGAAACTTGACACAATAAAGCAGTTTCAAGTTCTATCTCTATGGTTTGTTTGCTGTTGATGTAGCCCTAAGCAGAGACTGGCGAGAATCACTTTCATGGAAAGGGCCTGCCAAGCTTCCAAAAAACTACGAGTTGCCTGAAATCTCAGCACACACTTTTTCACCCAATCTTGATGAAACTTTCAGGTAATGATCAGTACACCAATCTTACTTGGCTCGCCAAATTTCGTTCTTCTAGGTTAAACCGTTCGTTGGCAGTAACCGGTTTCATTTTGAGGTTTCACTCTGTTTTCTCCTATAGGGATACATGTATTTGGAACTCTAAATCAAACACGGTTTGTGCTAGCTCTTTGAAACTTGACACAATAAAGCAGTTTCGAGTTCTATCTCTATGGTTTGTTTGCTGTTGATGTAGCCCTAAGCAGAGACTGGCGAGAATCACTTTCATGGAAAGGGCCTGCCAAGCTTCCAAAAAACTACGAGTAGCCAGAAATCTCAGAACACTCTTTTTCACCCAATATTGATAAAACTTTCAGGTAATGATCAGGACACCAATCTTACTTGGCTCACCAAATTTCGTTCTTCTAGGTTAAACCGTTCGTTTGCAGTCACCGGTTTCATTTTGAGGTTTCACTCTGTTTTCTCCTATAGGGATACATGTATTTGGAACTCTAAATCAAACACGGTTTGTGCTAGCTCTTTGAAACTTGACACAATAAAGCAGTTTCAAGTTCTCTCTCTATGGTTAGTTTGCTGTTGATGTAGCCCTAAGCAGAGACTGGCGAGAATCACTTTCATGAAAAGGGCCTGCCAAGCTTCCAAAAAACTACGAGTTGCCAGAAATCTCAGCACACACTTTTTCACCCAATCTTGATGAAACTTTCAGGTAATGATCAGTACACAAATCCCACTTGGCTCGCCAAATTTCGTTCTTTTAGGTTAAACCGTTCGTTGGCAGTAACCGGTTTCATTTTGAGGTTTCACTCTGTTTTCTCCTATAGGGATACATGTATTTGGAACTCTAAATCAAACACGGTTTGTGCTAGCTCTTTGAAACTTGACACAATAAAGCAGTTTCAAGTTCTCTCTCTATGGTTAGTTTGCTGTTGATGTAGCCCTAAGCAGAGACTGGCGAGAATCACTTTCATGAAAAGGGCCTGCCAAGCTTCCAAAAAACTACGAGTTGCCAGAAATCTCAGCACACACTTTTTCACCCAATCTTGATGAAACTTTCAGGTAATGATCAGTACACCAATCCCACTTGGCTCGCCAAATTTCGTTCTTCTAGGTTAAATCGTTCCTTGACAGAAACCGGTTTCATTTTGAGGTTTCACTCTGTTTTCTCCTATAGGGATACATGTATTTGGAACTCTAAATCAAACACGGTTTGTGCTAGCTCTTCGAAACTTGACACAATAAAGCAGTTTCAAGTTCTATCTCTATGGTTTGTTTGCTGTTGATGTAGCCCTAAGCAGAGACTGGCGAGAATCACTTTCATGGAAAGGGCCTGCCAAGCTTCCAAAAAACTACGAGTTGCCTGAAATCTCAGCACACACTTTTTCACCCAATCTTGATGAAACTTTCAGGTAATGATCAGTACACCAATCCCACTTGGCTCACCAAATTTCGTTCTTCTAGGTTAAACCGTTCGTTTGCAGTCACCGGTTTCATTTTGAGGTTTCACTCTGTTTTCTCCTATAGGGATACATGTATTTGGAACTCTAAATCAAACACGGTTTGTGCTAGCTCTTTGAAACTTGACACAATAAAGCAGTTTCAAGTTCTCTCTCTATGGTTAGTTTGCTGTTGATGTAGCCCTAAGCAGAGACTGGCGAGAATCACTTTCATGAAAAGGGCCTGCCAAGCTTCCAAAAAACTACGAGTTGCCAGAAATCTCAGCACACACTTTTTCACCCAATCTTGATGAGACTTTCAGGTAATGATCAGTACACCAATCCCACTTGGCTCGCCAAATTTCGTTCTTTTAGGTTAAACCGTTCGTTGGCAGTAACCGGTTTCATTTTGAGGTTTCACTCTGTTTTCTCCTATAGGGATACATGTATTTGGAACTCTAAATCAAACACGGTTTGTGCTAGCTCTTTGAAACTTGACACAATAAAGCAGTTTCAAGTTCTCTCTCTATGGTTAGTTTGCTGTTGATGTAGCCCTAAGCAGAGACTGGCGAGAATCACTTTCATGAAAAGGGCCTGCCAAGCTTCCAAAAAACTACGAGTTGCCAGAAATCTCAGCACACACTTTTTCACCCAATCTTGATGAAACTTTCAGGTAATGATCAGTACACCAATCCCACTTGGCTCGCCAAATTTCGTTCTTCTAGGTTAAACCGTTCGTTGGCAGTAACCGGTTCATTTTGAGGTTTCACTCTGTTTTCTCCTATAGGGATACAAGTATTTGGAAACCAAATCAAACACGGTTTGTGCTAGCTCTTTGAAGCTTGACACAATAAAGCAGTTTCAAGTTCTATCTTTATGGTGTGTTTGCTGTTGATGTAGCCCGAAGCAGAGACTGGCGAGAATCACTTTCATGGAAAGGGCCTGCGAAGCTTCCAAAAAACTACGAGTTGCCAGAAATCTCAGCACACACTTTTTCACCCAATCTTGATGAAACTTTCAGGTAATGATCAGTACACCAATCCCACTTGGCTCGCCAAATTTCGTTCTTCTAGGTTAAACCGTTCCTTGGCAGAAACCGGTTTCATTTTGAGGTTTCACTCTGTTTTCTCCTATAGGGATACATGTATTTGGAACTCTAAATCAAACACGGTTTGTGCTAGCTCTTCGAAACTTGACACAATAAAGCAGTTTCAAGTTCTATCTCTATGGTTTGTTTGCTGTTGATGTAGCCCTAAGCAGAGACTGGCGAGAATCACTTTCATGGAAAGGGCCTGCCAAGCTTCCAAAAAACTACGAGTTGCCTGAAATCTCAGCACACACTTTTTCACCCAATCTTCATGAAACTTTCAGGTAATGATCAGTATACCAATCCAACTTGGCTCGCCAAATTTCGTTCTTCTAGGTTAAACCGTTCGTTGGCAGTAACCGGTTTCATTTTGAGGTTTCACTCTGTTTTCTCCTATAGGGATACATGTATTTGGAAATCTAAATCAAACACGGTTTGTGCTAGCTCTTCGAAACTTGACACAATAAAGCAGTTTCAAGTTCTATCTCTATGGTTTGTTTGCTGTTGATGTAGCCCTAAGCAGAGACTGGCGAGAATCACTTTCATGGAAAGGGCCTGCCAAGCTTCCAAAAAACTACGAGTTGCCTGAAATCTCAGCACACACTTTTTCACCCAATCTTCATGAAACTTTCAGGTAATGATCAGCATACCAATCCCACTTGGCTCGCCAAATTTCGTTCTTCTAGTTTAAACCGTTCGTTGGCAGTAACCGGTTTCATTTTGAGGTTTCACTCTGTTTTCTCCTATAGGGATACATGTATTTGGAACTCTAAATCAAACACGGTTTGTGCTAGCTCTTTGAAACTTGACACAATAAAGCATTTTCAAGTCCTATCTCTATGGTTTGTTTGCTGTTGATGTAGCCCTAAGCAGAGAGTGGCGAGAATCACTTTCATGGAAAGGCCCAGCCAAGCTTCCAAAAAACTACGAGTTGCCTGAAATCTCAGCAAACACTTTTTAACCCAATCTTGATGATACTTTCAGGTAATGATCAGTACAGCAATCCCACTTGGCTCGCCAAATTTCGTTCTTCTAGGTTAAACCGTTCCTTGGCAGTAACCGGTTTCATTTTGAGGTTTCACTCTGTTTTCTCCTATAGGGATACATGTATTTGGAACTCTAAATCAAACACGGTTTGTGCTAGCTCTTTGAAACTTGACACAATAAAGCAGTTTCAAGTTCTATCTCTATGGTTTGTTTGCTGTTGATGTAGCCCTAAGCAGAGACTGGCGAGAATCACTTTCATGGAAAGGGCCTGCCAAGCTTCCAAAAAACTACGAGTTTCCTGAAATCTCAGCACACACTTTTTCACCCAATCTTGATGAAACTTTCAGGTAATGATCAGTACACCAATACCACTTGGCTCGCCAAATTTCGTTCTTCTAGGTTAAACCGTTCGTTGGAAGTAACCGGTTTCATTTTGAGGTTTCACTCTGTTTTCTCCTATAGGGATACATGTATTTGGAACTCTAAATGAAACACGGTTTGTGCTAGCTCTTTGAAACTTGACACAATAAAGCAGTTTCAAGTTCTTTCTCTATGGTTTCTTTGCTATTGATGTAGCCCTAAGCAGAGACTGGCGAGAATCACTTTCATGGAAAGGGCCTGCCAAGCTTCCAAAAAACTACGAGTTGCCTGAAATCTCAGCACACACTTTTTCACCCAATCTTGATGAAACTTTCAGGTAATGATCAGTACACCAATCCCACTTGGCTCGCCAAGTTTCGTTCTTCTAGGTTAAACCGTTCCTTGGCAGTAACCGGTTTCATTTTGAGGTTTCACTCTGTTTTCTCCGATAGGGATACATGTATTTGGAACTCTAAATCAAACACGGTTTGTGGTAGCTCTTTGAAACTTGACACAATAAAGCAGTTTCAAGTTCTATCTCTATGGTTTGTTTGCTGTTGACGTAGCCCTAAGCAGAGACTGGCAAGAATCACTTTCATGGAAAGGGCCTGCCAAGCTTTCAAAAAACTACTAGTTGCCTGAAATCTCACCAAACACTTTTTCACCCAATCTTGATGAAACTTTCAGGTAATGATCAGTACACCAATCCCACTTGGCTCGCCAAATTTCGTTTCTCTAGGTTAAACCGTTCCTTGGCAGTAACCGGTTTCATTTTGAGGTTTCACTCTGTTTTCTCCGATAGGGATACATGTATTTGGAACTCTAAATCAAACACGGTTTGTGCTAGCTCTTTGAAACTTGACACAATAAAGCAGTTTCAAGTTCTATCTCTATGGTTTGTTTGCTGTTGACGTAGCCCTAAGCAGAGACTGGCAAGAATAACTTTCATGGAAAGGGCCTGCCAAGCTTCCAAAATCTACGAGTTGCCTGAAATCTCAGCACACCCTTTTTCACCCAATCTTGATGAAACTTTCAGGTAATGATCAGTACACCAATCCCACTTGGCTCGCCAAATTTCGTTCTTCTAGGTTAAACCGTTCGTTGGCAGTAACCGGTTTCATTTTGAGGTTTCACTCTGTTTTCTCCTATAGGGATACATGTATTTGGAACTCTAAATCAAACACGGTTTGTGCTAGCTCTTTGAAACTTGACACAATAAAGCAGTTTCAAGTTCTATCTCTATAGTTTGTTTGCTGTTGATGTAGCCCTAAGCAGAGACTGGCGAGAATCACTTTCATGGAAAGGGCCTGCCAAGCTTCCATAAAACTACGAGTTGCCTGAAATCTCAGCAAACACTTTTTCACCCAATCTTGATGAAACTTTCAGGTAATGATCAGTACACCAATCCCACTTGGCTCGCCAAATTTCGTTCTTCTAGGTTAAACCGTTCGTTGGCAGTAAACGGTTTCATTTTGAGGTTTCACTCTGTTTTCTCCTATAGGGATACATGGATTTGGAACTCTAAATCAAACACGGTTTGGGCTAGCTCTTTGAAACTTGACACAGTAAAGCAGTTTGTAGTTCTATCTCTATGGTTTGTTTACCTTTGATGTAGCCCTAAGCAGATACTGGCGAGAATTACTTTCATGAAAAGGGCCTGCCAAGCTTCCAAAAAACTACGAGTTGCATGAAATCTCAGCACACATTTTTTCACCCAATCTTGATGAAACTTTCAGGTAATGATCAGTACACCAATCCCACTTGGCTTGCCAAATTTCATTCTTCTAGGTTAATCCATTCGTTGGCAGTAACCGGTTTTGTTTTGAGGATTCACTCTTTTTTCTCCTATAGGGATACATGTATTTGGAACTCTAAATCAAACACGGTTTGTGCTAGCTCTTTGAAACTTGACACAATAAAGCAGTTTCAAGTTCTATCTCTATGGTTTGTTTGTTGTTGATGTAGCCCTAAGCAGAGACTGGCGAGAATCACTTTCATGGAAAGGGCCTGCCAAGCTTCCAAAAAACTACGAGTTGCCTGAAATCTCAGCACACACTTTTTCACCCAATCTTGATGAAACTTTCAGGTAATAATCAGTACACCAATCCAACTAGGCTCGCCAAATTTCGTTCTTCTAGGTTAAACCGTTCGTTGGCAGTAACCGGTTTCGTTTTGAGAATTCACTCTTTTTTCTCCTATAGGGATACATGTATTTGGAACTCTAAATCAAACACGGTTTGTGCTAGCTCTTTGAAACTTGACACAATAAAGCAGTTTCAAGTTCTATCTCTATGGTTTGTTTGCTGTTGATGTAGCCCTAAGCAGAGACTGGCGAGAATCACTTTCCTGGAAAGGGCCTGGCAAGCTTCCAAAAAACTACGAGTTGCCCGAAATCTCAGCACACACTTTTTCACCCAATCTTGATGAAACTTTCAGGTAATGATCAGTACACCAATCCCACTTGGCTCGCCAAATTTCGTTCTTCGAGGTTAAACCGTTCATTGGCAGTAAACGGTTTCATTTTGAGGTTTCACTCTATTTTCTCCTATAGGGATACATGTATTTGGAACTCTAAATCAAACACGGTTTGTGCTAGCTCTTTGAAACTTGACACAATAAAGCAGTTTCAAGGTCTATCTCTATCGTTTGTTTGCTGTTGATGTAGCCCTAAGCAGAGACTGGCCAGAATCACTTTCATCGAAAGGGCCTGCCAAGCTTCCAAAAAACTACGAGTTGCCTGAAATCTCAGCACACCCTTTTTAACTCAATCTTGATGAAACTTTCAGGTAATGATCAGTACACCAATCCCACTTGGCTCGCCAAATTTCGTTCTTCTAGGTTAAACCGTTCGTTGGCAGTAACCGGTTTCATTTTGAGGTTTCACTCTGTTTTCTCCTATAGGGATACATGTATTTGGAACTCTAAATCAAACACGGTTTGTGCTAGCTCTTTGAAACTTGACACAATAAAGCAGTTTCAAGTTCTCTCTCTATGGTTTGTTTGCTGTTGATGTAGCCCTAAGCAGAGACTGGCGAGAATCACTTTCATGGAAAGGGCATGCCAAGATTCCAAAAAACTACGAGTTGCCTGAAATCTCAGCTAACACTTTTTCACCCAATCTTGATGAAACTTTCAGGTAATGATCAGTACACCAATCACACTTGGCTCGCCAAATTTCGTTCTTTTTGGTTAAACCGTTCGTTGGCAGTAACCGGTTTCATTTTGAGGTTTCACTCTGTTTTCTCCTATAGGGATACATGTATTTGGAACTCTAAATCAAACACGGTTTGTGCTAGCTCTTTGAAACTTGACACAATAAAGCAGTTTCAAGTTCTATCTCTATGGTTTGTTTGCTGTTAATGTAGCCCTAAGCAGAGACTGGCGAGAATCACTTTCATGGAAAGGGCCTGCCAAGCTTCCAAAAAACTACGAGTTGCCTGAAATCTCAGCACACACTTTTTCACCCAATCTTGATGAAACTTTCAGGTAATGATCAGTACACCAATCCCACTTGGCTCGCCAAATTTCGTTCTTCTAGGTTAAACGGTTTGTTGGCAGTAACCGGTTTCATTTTGAGGTTTCACTCTGTTTTCTCCTATAGGGATACATGTATTTTGAACTCTAAATCAAACACGGTTTGTGCTAGCTCTTTGAAACTTGACACAATAAAGCAGTTTCAAGGTCTATCTCTATGGTTTGTTTGCTGTTGATGTAGCCCTAAGCAGAGACTGGCCAGAATCACTTTCATCGAAAGGGCCTGCAAGCTTCCAAAAAACTACGAGTTGCCTGAAATCTCAGCACACCCTTTTTAACTCAATCTTGATGAAACTTTCAGGTAATGATCAGTACACCAATCCCACTTTGCTCGCCAAATTTCGTTCTTCTAGGTTAAACCGTTCCTTGGCAGTAACCGGTTTCATTTTTAGGTTTCACTCTGTTTTCTCCTATAGGGATACATGTATTTGGAACTCTAAATCAAACACGGTTTGTGCTAGCTCTTTGAAACTTGACACAATAAAGCAGTTTCAAGTTCTATCTCTATGGTTTGTTTGCTGTTGATGTAGCCCTAAGCAGAAACTGGCGAGAATCACTTTCATGGAAAGGGCCTGCCAAGCTTCCAAAAAACTGCGAGTTTCCTGAATCTCAGCACACATTTTTTTCACCCAATCTTGATGAAACTTTCAGGTAATGATCAGTACCCCAATCCCACTTGGCTCGCCAAATTTCGTTCTTCTAGGTTAAACCGTTCGTTGGCAGTAACCGGTTTCATTTTGAGGTTTCACTCTGTTTTCTCCTATAGGGATACATGTATTTGGAACTCTAAATCAAACACGGTTTGTGCTAGCTCTTTGAAACTGACACAATAAAGCAGTTTCAAGTTCTATTTCTATGATTTGTTTGCTGTTGATGTAGCCCTAAGCAGAGACTGGCGAGAATCACTTTCATGGAAAAGGCCTGCCAAGCTTCCAAAAAACTACGAGTTGCCTGAAATCTCAGCACACCCTTTTTCACCCAATCTTGATGAAACTTTCAGGTAATGATCAGTACACCAATCCCACTGGGCTCGCCAAATTTCGTTCTTCTAGGTTAAACCGTTCGTTGGCAGTAACCGGTTTCATTTTGAGGTTTCACTCTGTTTTCTCCTATAGGGATACATGTATTTGGAACTCTAAATCAAACACGGTTTGTGCTAGCTCTTCGAAACTTGACACAATAAAGCAGTTTCAAGTTCTATCTCTATGATTTGTTTGCTGTTGATGTAGCCCTAAGCAGAGACTGGCGAGAATCACTTTAATGGAAAGGGCCTGCCAAGCTTCCAAAAAACTACGAGTTGCCTGAAATCTCAGCACACATTTTTCACCCAATCTTGATGAAACTTTCAGGTAATTATCAGTACACCAATCCCACTTGGATCGCCAAATTTCGTTCTTCTAGGTTAAACCGTTCGTTGGCAGTAACTGGTTTCATTTTGAGGTTTCACTCTGTTTTCTCCTATAGGGATACATGTATTTGGAACTCTAAATCAAACACGGTTTGTGCTAGCTCTTTGAAACTTGACACAATAAAGCAGTTTCAAGTTCTATCTCTATGGTTTGTTTGCTGTTGATGTAGCCCTAAGCAGAGACTGGCGAGAATCACTTTCATGGAAAGGGCCTACCAAGCTTCCAAAAAACTACGACTTTCCTGAAATCTCAGCACACACTTTTTCACCCAATCTTGATGAAACTTTCAGGTAATGATCAGTACACCAATCCCACTTGGCTCGCCAAATTTCGTTCTTCGAGGTTAAACCGTTCATTGGCAGTAAACGGTTTCATTTTGAGGTTTCACTCTATTTTCTCCTATAGGGATACATGTATTTGGAACTCTAAATCAAACACGGTTTGTGCTAGCTCTTTGAAACTTGACACAATAAAGCAGTTTCAAGGTCTATCTCTATGGTTTGTTTGCTGTTGATGTAGCCCTAAGCAGAGACTGGCCAGAATCACTTTCATCGAAAGGGCCTGCCAAGCTTCCAAAAAACTACGAGTTGCCTGAAATCTCAGCACACCCTTTTTAACTCAATCTTGATGAAACTTTCAGGTAATGATCAGTACACCAATCCCACTTGGCTCGCCAAATTTCGTTCTTCTAGGTTAAACCGTTCGTTGGCAGTAACCGGTTTCATTTTGAGGTTTCACTCTGTTTTCTCCTATAGGGATACATGTATTTGGAACTCTAAATCAAACACGGTTTGTGCTAGCTCTTTGAAACTTGACATAATAAAGCAGTTTCAAGTTCTCTCTCTATGGTTTGTTTGCTGTTGATGTAGCCCTAAGCAGAGACTGGCGAGAATCACTTTCATGGAAAGGGCATGCCAAGATTCCAAAAAACTACGAGTTGCCTGAAATCTCAGCTAACACTTTTTCACCCAATCTTGATGAAACTTTCAGGTAATGATCAGTACACCAATCACACTTGGCTCGCCAAATTTCGTTCTTTTTGGTTAAACCGTTCGTTGGCAGTAACCGGTTTCATTTTGAGGTTTCACTCTGTTTTCTCCTATAGGGATACATGTATTTGGAACTCTAAATCAAACACGGTTTGTGCTAGCTCTTTGAAACTTGACACAATAAAGCAGTTTCAAGTTCTATCTCTATGGTTTGTTTGCTGTTAATGTAGCCCTAAGCAGAGACTGGCGAGAATCACTTTCATGGAAAGGGCCTGCCAAGCTTCCAAAAAACTACGAGTTGCCTGAAATCTCAGCACACACTTTTTCACCCAATCTTGATGAAACTTTCAGGTAATGATCAGTACACCAATCCCACTTGGCTCGCCAAATTTCGTTCTTCTAGGTTAAACGGTTTGTTGGCAGTAACCGGTTTCATTTTGAGGTTTCACTCTGTTTTCTCCTATAGGGATACATGTATTTTGAACTCTAAATCAAACACGGTTTGTGCTAGCTCTTTGAAACTTGACACAATAAAGCAGTTTCAAGGTCTATCTCTATGGTTTGTTTGCTGTTGATGTAGCCCTAAGCAGAGACTGGCCAGAATCACTTTCATCGAAAGGGCCTGCCAAGCTTCCAAAAAACTACGAGTTGCCTGAAATCTCAGCACACCCTTTTTAACTCAATCTTGATGAAACTTTCAGGTAATGATCAGTACACCAATCCCACTTTGCTCGCCAAATTTCGTTCTTCTAGGTTAAACCGTTCCTTGGCAGTAACCGGTTTCATTTTTAGGTTTCACTCTGTTTTCTCCTATAGGGATACATGTATTTGGAACTCTAAATCAAACACGGTTTGTGCTAGCTCTTTGAAACTTGACACAATAAAGCAGTTTCAAGTTCTATCTCTATGGTTTGTTTGCTGTTGATGTAGCCCTAAGCAGAAACTGGCGAGAATCACTTTCATGGAAAGGGCCTGCCAAGCTTCCAAAAAACTGCGAGTTTCCTGAAATCTCAGCACACATTTTTTCACCCAATCTTGATGAAACTTTCAGGTAATGATCAGTACCCCAATCCCACTTGGCTCGCCAAATTTCGTTCTTCTAGGTTAAACCGTTCGTTGGCAGTAACCGGTTTCATTTTGAGGTTTCACTCTGTTTTCTCCTATAGGGATACATGTATTTGGAACTCTAAATCAAACACAATTTGTGCTAGCTCTTTGAAACTTGACACAATAAAGCAGTTTCAAGTTCTCTCTCTATGGTTTGTTTGCTGTTGATGTAGCCCTAAGCAGAGACTGGCGAGAATCACTTTCATGGAAAGGGCCTGCCAAGCTTCCAAAAAACTACGAGTTCCCTGAAATCTCAGCACACCCTTTTTCACCAATCTTGATGAAACTTTCAGGTAATGATCAGTACACCAATCCCACTTGGCTCGCCAAATTTCGTTCTTCTAGGTTAAACCGTTCGTTGGCAGTAACCGGTTTCATTTTGAGGTTTCACTCTGTTTTCTCCTATAGGGATACATGTATTTGGAACTCTAATTCAAACACGGTTTGTGCTAGCTCTTTGAAACTTGACACACTAAAGCAGTTTCAAGTTCTCTCTCTATGGTTTGTTTGCTGTTGATGTAGCCCTAAGCAGAGACTGGCGAGAATCACTTTCATGGAAAGGGCATGCCAAGATTCCAAAAAACTACGAGTTGCCTGAAATCTCAGCACACACTTTTTCACCCAATCTTGATGAAACTTTCAGGTAATGATCAGTACACCAATCCCACTTGGCTCGCCAAATTTCGTTCTTCTAGGTTAAAGGGTTTGTTGGCAGTAACCGGTTTCATTTTGAGGTTTCACTCTGTTTTCTCCTACAGGGATACATGTATTTGGAACTCTAAATCAAACACGGTTTGTGCTAGCTCTTTGAAACTTGACACAATAAAGCAGTTTCAAGTTCTATCTCTATGAATTGTTTGCTGTTGATGTAGCCCTAAGCAGAGACTGGAGAGAATCACTTTCATGGAAAGGGCCTGCCAAGCTTCCCAAAAACTACGAGTTGCCAGAAATCTCAGCACACACTTTTTCACCCAATCTTGATGAAACTTTCAGGTAATGATCACTACACCAATCCCACTTGGCTCGCCAAATTTCGTTCTTCTAGGTTAAACTGTTCGTTGGCAGTAACCGGTTTCATTTTGAGGTTTCACTGTGTTTTCTCCTATAGGGATACATGTATTTGGAACTCTAAATCAAACACGGTTTGTGCTAGCTCTTTGAAACTTGACACAATAAAGCAGTTTCAAGTTCTATCTCTATGGTTTGTTTGCTGTTGATGTAGCCCTAAGCAGAGACTGGCGAGAATCACTTTCATGGAAAGGGCCTGCCAAGCTTCCAAAAAACTACGAGTTGCCTGAAATCTCAGCAAACACTTTTTCACCCAATCTTGATGAAACTTTCAGGTAATGATCAGTACACCAATCTTACTTGGCTCGCCAAATTTAGTACTTCTACGTTAAACCGTTCGTTAGCAGTAACCGGTTTCATTTTGAGGTTTCACTCTGTTTTCTCCTATAGGGATACATGTATTTGGAACTATAAATCAAACACGGTTTGTGCTAGCTCTTTGAAACTTGACACAATAAAGCAGTTTCAAGTTCTATCTCTATGGTTTGTTTGCTGTTGATGTAGCCCTAAGCAGAGACTGGCAAGAATCACTTTCATGGAAAGGGCCTGCCAAGCTTCCAAAAAACTACGAGTTGCCTGAAATCTCAGCACACAATTTTTCACTCAATCTTGATGAAACTTTCAGGTAATGATCAGTACACCAATCCCACTTGGCTCGCCAAATTTCGTTCTTCTAGGTTAAAACCGTTCGTTGGCAGTAACCGGTTTCATTTTGAGGTTTCACTCTGTTTTCTCCTATAGGAATACATTTATTTGGAACTCTAAATCAAACACGGTTTTTGATAGCTCTTTGAAACTTGACACAATAAAGCAGTTTAAAGTTCTATCTCTATGGTTTGTTTGCTGTTGATGTAGCCCTAAGCAGAGACTGGCCAGAATCACTTTCATGGAAAGGGCCTGCCAAGCTTCCAAAAAACTACGAGTTGTCTGAAATCTCAGCACACACTTTTTCACCCAATCTTGATGAAACTTTCAGGTAATGACCAGTACACCAATCCCACTTGGCTCGCCAAATTTCGTTCTTCTAGGTTAAATTGTTCGTTGGCGTAACCGGTTTCATTTTGAGGTTTCACTCTGTTTTCTCCTATAGGGATACATGTATTTGGAACTCTAAATCAAACACGGTTTGTGCTAGCTCTTTGAAACTTGACACAATAAAGCAGTTTCAAGTTCTATCTCTATGGTTTGTTTGCTGTTGCTGTATCCCTAAGCAGAGACTGGCGAGAATCGCTTTCATGGAAAGGGCCTGCCAAGCTTCCAAAAAACTACGACTTGCCTGAAATCTCAGCACACACTTTTTCACCCAATCTTGATGAAACTTTCAGGTAATGATCAGTACACCAATCACACTTGGCTCGCCAAATTTCGTTCTTCGAGGTTAAACCGTTCGTTGGCAGTAACCGGTTTCATTTTGAGGTTTCACTCTGTTTTCTCCTATAGGGATACATGTATTTGGAACTCTAAATCAAACACGGTTTGTGCAAGCTCTTTGAAACTTGACACAATAAAGCAGTTTCAAGTTCTATCTCTATGGTTTGTTTGCTGTTGCTGTATCCCTAAGCAGAGACTGGCGAGAATCACTTTCATGGAAAGGGCCTGCCAAGCTTCCAAAAAACTAAGACTTGCCTGAAATCTCAGCACACACTTTTTCACCCAATCTTGATGAAACTTTCAGGTAATGATCAGTACACCAATCCCACTTGGCTCGCCAAATTTCGTTCTTCGAGGTTAAACCGTTCATTGGCAGTAAACGGTTTCATTTTGAGGTTTCACTCTGTTTTCTCCTATAGGGATACATGTATTTGGAACTCTAAATCAAACACGGTTTGTGCTAGCTCTTTGAAACTTGACACAATAAAGCAGTTTCAAGGTCTATCTCTATGGTTTGTTTGCTGTTGATGTAGCCCTAAGCAGAGACTGGCCAGAATCACTTTCATCGAAAGGGCCTGCCAAGCTTCCAAAAAACTACGAGTTGCCTGAAATCTCAGCACACCCTTTTTAACTCAATCTTGATGAAACTTTCAGGTAATGATCAGTACACCAATCCCACTTTGCTCGCCAAATTTCGTTCTTCTAGGTTAAACCGTTCCTTGGCAGTAACCGGTTTCATTTTTAGGTTTCACTCTGTTTTCTCCTATAGGGATACATGTATTTGGAACTCTAAATCAAACACGGTTTGTGCTAGCTCTTTGAAACTTGACACAATAAAGCAGTTTCAAGTTCTATCTCTATGGTTTGTTTGCTGTTGATGTAGCCCTAAGCAGAGACTGGTGAGAATCACTTTCATGGAAAGGGCCTGCGAAGCTTCCAAAAAACTACGAGTTGCCTGAAATCTCAGCACACACTTTTTCACCCAATCTTGATGAAACTTTCAGGTAATGATCAGTACACCAATCCCACTTGGCTCGCCAAATTTCGTTCTTCTACGTTCAACCATTCGTTGGCAGTAACCGGTTTCATTTTGAGGTTTTACTCTGTTTTCTCCTATAGGGATACATGTATTTGGAATTCTAAATCAAACACGGTTTGTGCTAGCTCTTTGAAACTTGACACAATAAAGCAGTTTCAAGTTCTATCTCTATCGTTTGTTTGCTGTTGATGTAGCCCTAAGCAGAGACTGGGAGAATCACTTTAATGATAAGGGCCTGCCAAGCTTCCAAAAAACTACGAGTTGCCGGAAATCTCAGCACACACTTTTTCACCCAATCTTGATGAAACTTTCAGGTAATGATCAGTACACCAATCCCACTTGGCTCGACAAATTTTGTTCTTCTAGGTTAAACCGTTCGTTGGCAGTAGCCGGTTTCATTTTGAGGTTTCACTCTGTTTTCTCCTATAGGGATACATGTATTTGGAACTCTAAATGAAACACGGTTTGTGCTAGCTCTTTGAAACTTGACACAATAAAGCAGTTTCAAGTTCTATCTCTATGGTTTGTTTGCTGTTGATGTAGCCCTAAGCATAGACTGGCGAGAATCACTTTCATGGAGAGGGCCTGCCAAGCTTCCAAAAAACTACGAGTTGCATGAAATCTCAGCAAACACTTTTTTACCCAATCTTGATGATACTTTCAGGTAATGATCAGTACACCAATCCCACTAGGCTTGCCAAATTTCGTTCTTCTAGTTTAAACCGTTCGTTGGCTGTAACCGGTATCATTTTGAGGTTTCATTGTGTTTTCTCCTATAGGGATACATGTATTTGGAACTCTAAATAAAACACGGTTTGTGCTAGCTCTTTGAAACTTGACACAATAAAGCAGTTTCAAGTTCTATCTCTATGGTTTGTTTGCTGTTGATGTAGCCCCAAGCAGAGTCTGGCGAGAATCACTTTCATGGAAAGGGCCTTCCAAGCTTCCAAAAAACTACGAGTTGCCTGAAATCTCAGCAAACACTTTTTCACACAATCTTGATGATACTTTCAGGTAATGATCAGTACACCAATCCCACTTGGCTTGCCAAATTTTGTTCTTCTAGGTTAAACCGTTCGTTTGCAGTAACCGTTTTTATTTTGAGGTTTTACTCTATTTTCTATTATAGGGATACACGTATTTGGAACTCTAAATCAAACACGGTTTGTGCTAGCTCTTTGAAACTTGACACAATAAAGCAGTTTCAAGTTCTATCTCTGTGTTTTGTTTGCTGTTGATGTAGCTCTAAGCAGAGACTGGCGAGAATCACTTTCATGGAAAGGGCCTGCCAAGCTTCCAAAAAACTACGAGTTGCCTGTAATCTCAGCACACACTTTTTCACCCAATTTTGATGAAACTTTCAGGTAATGATCATTACACCAATCCCATCTGGCTCGCCCAATTTTGTTCTTCTAGGTTCAACCGTTCGTTGGCAGTAACCGGTTTCATTTTGAGGTTTCACTCTGTTTTCTCCTATAGGGATACATGTATTTGGAACTCTAAATCAAACACGGTTTGTGCTAGCTCTTTGAAACTTGACACAATAAAGCAGTTTCAAGTTCTATCTCTGTGTTTTGTTTGCTGTTGATGTAGCTCTAAGCCGAGACTGGCGAGAATCACTTTCATGGAAAGGGCCTGCCAAGCTTCCAAAAAACTACGAGTTGCCTGTAATCTCAGCACACACTTTTTCACCCAATTTTGATGAAACTTTCAGGTAATGATCATTACACCAATCCCATCTGGCTCGCCCAATTTTGTTCTTCTAGGTTCAACCGTTCGTTGGCAGTAACCGGTTTCATTTTGAGGTTTCACTCTGTTTTCTCCTATAGGGATACATGTATCTGGAACTCTAAATCAAACACGGTTTGTGCTAGCTTTTTGAAACTTGACACAATAAAGCAGTTTCAAGTTCTATCTCTATGGTTTGTTTGCTGTTGATGTAGCCCTAAGCAGAGACTGGCGAGAATCACATTCATGGAGAGTGCCTGCCAAGCTTCCAAAAAACTACGAGTTGCCTGAAATCTCAGCAAACACTTTTTTACCCAATCTTGATGATACTTTCAGGTAATGATCAGTACACCAATCCCACTAGGCTCGCCAAATTTCGTTCTTCTAGGTTAAACCGTTTGTTGGCTGTAACTGGTATCATTTTGAGGTTTCATTGTGTTTTCTCCTATAGGGATACATGTATTTGGAACTCTAAATCAAACACGGTTTGTGCTAGCTCTTTGAAACTTGACAAAATAAAGCAGTTTAGGGTTCTATCTCTATGGTTTGTTTGCTGTTGATGTAGCCCTAAGCAGAGACTGGCGAGAATCACTTTCATGGAAAGGGCCTGCCAAGCTTCCAAAAAACTACGAGTTGCCTGAAATCTCAGAACACACTTTTTCACCCAATCTTGATGAAACTTTCAGGTAATGATCAGTATACAAATCCCACTTGGTTCGCCAAATTTGGTTCTTCTAGGTTAAACCGTTCGTTGGCAGGAACCGGTTTCATTTTGAGGTTTCACTCTGTTTTCTCCTATAGGGATACATGTATTTGGAACTCTAAATCAAACACGGTTTGTGCTAGCTCTTTGAAACTTGACACAATAAAGCAGTTTCAAGTTCTATCTCTATGGTTTGTTTGCTGTTGATGTAGCCCTAAGCAGAGACTGGCGAGAATCACATTCATGGAGAGTGCCTGCCAAGCTTCCAAAAAACTACGAGTTGCCTGAAATCTCAGCAAACACTTTTTTACCCAATCTTGATGATACTTTCAGGTAATGATCAGTACACCAATCCCACTAGGCTCGCCAAATTTCGTTCTTCTAGGTTAAACCGTTCA
This sequence comes from Ictidomys tridecemlineatus, assembly GCF_052094955.1. Taxonomy (NCBI): domain Eukaryota; kingdom Metazoa; phylum Chordata; class Mammalia; order Rodentia; family Sciuridae; genus Ictidomys; species Ictidomys tridecemlineatus. Next base: position 23,331 of record NW_027521625.1, on the reverse strand, counting down.
TTGGCTGTAACCGGTATCATTTTGAGGTTTCATTGTGTTTTCTCCTATAGGGATACATGTATTTGGAACTCTAAATCAAACATGGTTTGTGCTAGCTCTTTGAAACTTGACACAAGAAAGCAGTTTCAAGTTCTATCTCTATGGTTTGTTTGCTGTTGATGTAGCCCTAAGCAGAGACTGGCGAGAATCACTTTCATGGAAAGGGCCTGCCAAGCTTCCAAAAAACTACGAGTTGCCTGAAATCTCAGCACACACTTTTTCACCCAATCTTGATGAAACTTTCAGGTAATGATCAGTATACAAATCCCACTTGGTTCGCCAAATTTGGTCCTTCTTGGTTTAAACCGTTTGTTGGCAGTAACCGGTTTCATTTTGAGGTTTCACTCTTTTTTCTCCTATAGGGATACATGTATTTGGAACTCTAAATCAAACACGGTTTGTGCTAGCTCTTTGAAACTTGACACAATAAAGCAGTTTCCAGTTCTATCTCTATGGTTTGTTTGCTTTTGATGTAGCCCTAAACAGAGACTGGCGAGAATCACTTTCATGGAAAGGGCGTGCCAAGCTTTCAAAAAACTATGAGTTGCCTGAAATCTCAGCAAACACTTTTTCACCCAATCTTGATGAAACTTTCAGGTAATGATCAGTACACCAATCCCACTTGGCTCACCAAATGTCGTTCTTCTAGGTTAAACCGTTCGTTGGCAGTAACCGGTTACATTTTGAGGTTTCACTCTGTTTTCTCCTATAGGGATACATGTATTTGGAACTCTAAATCAAACACGGTTTGTGCTAGCTCTTTGAAACTTGACACAATAAAGCAGTTTCAAGTTCTATCTCTATGGTTTGTTGCTGTTGATGTAGCCCTAAGCAGAGACTGGCGAGAATCACTTTCATGGAAAGGGCCTGCCAAGCTTCCAAAAACTACGAGTTGCCTGAAATCTCAGCAAACACTTTTTCACCCAATCTTGATGAAACTTGCAGGTAATGATCAGTACACCAATCCCACTTGGCTCGCCAAATTTCTTTCTTCTAGGTTAAACCGTTCGAAGGCAGTAACAGGTTTCATTTTGAGGTTTCACTCTGTTTTCTCCTATAGGGATACAAGTATTTGGAACTCTAAATCAAACAGTGTTTTTGCTAGCTCTTTGAAATTTGACAAAATCAAGCAGTTTCAAGTTCTATCTCTATGGTTTGTTTGCTGTTGATGTAGCCCTAAGCAGAGACTGGCGAGAATCACTTTCATGGAAAGGGCCTGCCAAGCTTCCAAAAAACTACGAGTTCCTGGAAATCTCAGCAAACACTTTTTCACCCAATCTTGATGATACTTTCAGGTAATGATCAGTACACCAATCCCACCTGGCTCGCCAAATTTCGTTCTTCTAGGTTAAACCGTTCGTTGGCAGTAACCGGTTTCATTTTGAGGTTTCACTCTGTTTTTTCCTATAGGGATACATGTATTTGGAACTCTAAATCAAACATGGTTTGTGCTAGCTCTTTGAAACTTGACACAATAAAGCAGTTTCAAGTTCTACCACTATGGTTTGTTTGCTGTTGATGTAGCCCTAAGCAGAGACTGGCGAGAATCACTTTCATGGAAAGGGCCTGCCAAGCTTCCAAAAAACTACGAGTTGCCTGAAATCTCAGCACACACTTTTTCACCCAATCTTGATGAAACTTTCAGGTAATGATCAGTACACCAATCCCACTTGGCTCGCCAAATTTCGTTCTTCTAGGTTAAACCGTTCGTTGGCTGTAACCGGTTTCATTTTGACATTTCATTGTGTTTTCTCCTATAGGGATACATGTATTTGGAACTCTAAATCAAACACGGTTTGTGCTAGCTCTTTGAAACTTGACACAATAAAGCAGTTTCAAGTTCTATCTCTATGGTTTGTTTGCTGTTGATGTAGCCCTAAGCAGAGACTGGCGAGAATCACTTTCATGAAAAGGGCCTGCCAAGCTTCCAAAAAACTACGAGTTGCCTGAAATCTCAGCACACACTTTTTCACCCAATCTTGATGAAACTTTCAGGTAATGATCAGTACACCAATCCCACTTGGCTCGCCAAATTTTGTTCTTCTAGTTTCAACCGTTCGTTGGCAGTAACCGGTTTCATTTTGAGGTTTTACTCTGTTTTCTCCTATAGGGATACATGTATTTGGAATTCTAAATCAAACACGGTTTGTGCTAGCTCTTTGAAACTTGACACAATAAAGCAGTTTCAAGTTTTATCTCTATCGTTTGTTTGCTGTTGATGTAGCCCTAAGCAGAGACTGGCGAGAATCACTTTCATGGTAAGGGTCTGCCAATCTTCCAAAAAACTACGAGTTGCCGGAAATCTCAGCACACACTTTTTCACCCAATCTTGATGAAACTTGCAGGTAATGATCAGTACACCAATCCCACTAGGCTCGCCAAATTTCGTTCTTCTAGGTTAAACCGTTCGTTGGCAGTAACCGGTTTCATTTTGAGGTTTCACTCTGTTTTCTCCTATAGGGATACATGTATTTGGAACTCTAAATCAAACAGGGTTTGTGCTAGGTCTTTGAAACTTGACACAATAAAGCAGTTTCAAGTTCTATCTCTATGGTTTGTTGCTGTTGATGTAGCCCTAAGCAGAGACTGGCGAGAATCACTTTCATGGAAAGGGCCTGCCAAGCTTCCAAAAACTACGAGTTGCCTGAAATCTCAGCAAACACTTTTTCACCCAATCTTGATGAAACTTGCAGGTAATGATCAGTACACCAATCCCACTTGGCTCGCCAAATTTCTTTCTTCTAGGTTAAATCGTTTGAAGGCAGTAACAGGTTTCATTTTGAGGTTTCACTCTGTTTTCTCCTATAGGGATACAAGTATTTGGAATTCTAAATCAAACAGTGTTTTTGGAATTCTAAATCAAACAGTGTTTGTGCTAGCTCTTTGAAACTTGACAAAATCAAGGCAGTTTTAAGTTCTATCTCTATGGTTTGTTTGCTGTTGATGTAGCCCTAAGCAGAGACTGGCGAGAATAACTTTCATGGAAAGGGCCTGCTAAGCTTCCAAAAAACTACGAGTTCCTAGAAATCTCAGCAATCACTTTTTCACCCAATCTTGATGATACTTTCAGGTAATGATCAGTACACCAATCCCACCTGGCTCGCCAAATTTCGTTCTTCTAGGTTAAACCGTTCGTTGGCAGTAACCGGTTTTATTTTTAGGTTTCACTCTGTTTTTTCCTATAGGGATACATGTATTTGGAACTCTAAATCAAACACGGTTTGTGCTAGCTCTTTGAAACTTGACACAATAAAGCAGTTTCAAGTTCTATCTCTATGGTTTGTTTGCTGTTGATGTAGCCTAAGCAGAGACTGGCGAGAATCACTTTCATGGAAAGGGCCTGCCAAGCTTTCAAAAAACTACGAGTTGCCTGAAATCTCAGCAAACACTTTTTCACCCAATCTTGATGATACTTTCAGGTAATGATCAGTACACCAATCCCACTTGGCTCGCCAAATTTCGTTCTTCTAGGTTAAACCGTTCGTTGGCAGTAACCGGTTTCATTTTGAGGTTTCACTCTGTTTTCTCCTATAGGGATACATGTATTTGGAACTCTAAATCAAACATGGTTTGTGCTAGCTCTTTGAAACTTGACACAATAAAGCAGTTTCAAGTTCTACCTCTAGGTTTGTTTGCTGTTGATGTAGCCCTAAGCAGAGACTGGCGAGAATCACTTTCATGGAAAGGCCTGCCAAGCTTCCAAAAACTACGAGTTTCCTGAAATCTCAGCACACACTTTTTCACCCAATATTGATGAACTTTCAGGTAATGATCAGTACACCAATCCCACTTGGCTCGCCAAAATTCGTTCTTCTAGGTTAAACCGTTCGTTGGCTGTAACCGGTTCATTTTGACATTTCATTGTGTTTTATACTATAGGGATACCTGTATTTGGAACTCTAAATCAAACACGGTTTGTGCTAGCTCTTTGAAACTTGACACAATAAAGCAGTTTCAAGTTCTATCTCTATGGTTTGTTTGCTGTTGATGTAGCCCTAAGCAGAGACTGGCGAGAATCACTTTCATGGAAAGGGCCTGCCAAGATTCCAAAAACTACGAGTTGCCTGAAATCTCAGCACACACTTTTTCACCCAATCTTGATGAAACTTTCAGGTAATGATCAGTACACCATCCCACTTGGCTCGCCAAATTTTGTTCTTCTACGTTCAACCGTTCGTTGGCAGTAACCGGTTTCATTTTGACGTTTTACTCTGTTTTCTCCTATAGGGATACATGTATTTGGAATTCTAAATCAAACACGGTTTGTGCTAGCTCTTTGAAACTTGACACAATAAAGCAGTTCAAGTTCTATCTCTATCGTTTGTTTGCTGTTGATGTAGCCCTATGCAGAGACTGGTGAGAATCACTTTAATGATAAGGGCCTGCCAAGCTTCCAAAAACTACGAGTTGCCTGAAATCTCAAGCACACACTTTTTCACCCAATCTTGATGAAACTTGCAGGTAATGATCAGTACACCAATCCCACTTGGCTCGCCAAATTTCGTTCTTCTAGGTTAAACCGTTCGTTGGCCGTAACCGGTTTCATTTTGAGGTTTCACTTTGTTTTCTCCTATAGGGATACATGTATTTGAAACTCTAAATCAACACGGTTTGTGCTAGCTCTTTGAAACTTGACACAATAAAGCAGTTTCAAGTTCTATCTCTATGGTTTGTTTGCTGTTGATGTAGCCCTAAGGAGAGACTGGCGAGAATCACTTTCATGGAAAGGGCCTGCCAATCTTCCAAAAAACTACGAGTTGCCTGAAATCTAAGCAAACACTTTTTCACCCAATCTTGATGAAACTTTCAGGTAATGATCAGTACACCAATCCCACTTGGCTCAACAAATTTTGTTCTTCTAGGTTAAACCGTTCGTTGGCAGTAGCCGGTTTCATTTTGAGGTTTCACTCTGTTTTCTCCTATAGGGATACATGTATTTGGAACTCTAAATGAAACACGGTTTGTGCTAGCTCTTTGAAACTTGACCACAATAAAGCAGTTTCAAGTTCTATCTCTATGGTTTGTTTGCTGTTGATGTAGCCTTAAGCAGAGACTGGCGAGAATAACTTTCATGGAAAGGGCCTGCTAAGCTTCCAAAAACTACGAGTTCCTAGACATCTCAGCAAACACTTTTTCACCCAATCTTGATGATACTTTCAGGTAATGATCAGTACACCAATCCCACCTGGCTCGCCAAATTTCGTCTTCTAGGTTAAACCGTCGTTGGCAGTAACCGGTTTTATTTTTAGGTTTCACTCTGTTTTTTCCTATAGGATATATGTATTTGGAACTCTAAATCAAACACGGTTTGTGCTAGCTCTTTGAAACTTGACACAATAAAGCAGTTTCAAGTTCTATCTCTATGGTTTGTTTGCTGTTGATGTAGCCCTAAGCAGAGACTGGCGAGAATCACTTTCATGGAAAGGGCCTGCCAAGCTTTCAAAAAACTACGATTTGCCTGAAATCTCAGCAAACACTTTTTCACCCAATCTTGATGATACTTTCAGGTAATGATCAGTACACCAATCCACTTGGCTCGCCAAATTTCGTTCTTCTAGGTTAAACCGTTCGTTGGCAGTAACCGGTTTCATTTTGAGGTTTCACTCTGTTTTCTCCTATAGGGATACATGTATTTGGAACTCTAAATCAAACATGGTTTGTGCTAGCTCTTTGAAACTTGACACAATAAAGCAGTTTCAAGTTCTACCTCTATGGTTTGTTTGCCTGTTGATGTAGCCCTAAGCAGAGACTGGCGAGAATCACTTTCATGGAAAGGGCCTGCCAAGCTTCAAAAAACTACGAGTTGCCTGAAATCTCAGCACACACTTTTTCACCCAATATTGATGAAACTTTCAGGTAATGATCAGTACACCAATCCCACTTGGCTCGCAAATTTCGTTCTTCTAGGTTAAACCGTTTGTTGGCTGTAACCGGTTTCATTTTGACATTTCATTGTGTTTTATACTATAGGGATACATGTATTTGGAACTCTAAATCAAACACGGTTTGTGCTAGCTCTTTGAAACTTGACACAATAAAGCAGTTTCAAGTTCTATCTCTATGGTTTGTTTGCTGTTGATGTAGCCCTAAGCAGAGACTGGCGAGAATCACTTTCATGGAAAGGGCCTGCCAAGATTCCAAAAAACTACGAGTTGCCTGAAATCTCAGCACACACTTTTTCACCCAATCTTGATGAAACTTTCAGGTAATGATCAGTACACCAATCCCACTTGGCTCGCCAAATTTTGTTCTTCTACGTTCAACCGTTCGTTGGCAGTAACCGGTTTCATTTTGAGGTTTTACTCTGTTTTCTCCTATAGGGATACATGTATTTGGAATTCTAAATCAAACACGGTTTGTGCTAGCTCTTTGAAACTTGACACAATAAAGCAGTTTCAAGTTCTATCTCTATCGTTTGTTTGCTGTTGATGTAGCCCTATGCAGAGACTGGTGAGAATCACTTTAATGATAAGGCCTGCCAAAGCTTCCAAAAACTACGAGTTGCCGGAAATCTCAGCACACACTTTTTCACCCAATCTTGATGAAACTTGCAGGTAATGATCAGTACACCAATCCCACTTGGCTCGCCAAATTTGTTCTTCTAGGTTAAACCGTTCGTTGGCCGTAACCGGTTTCATTTTGAGGTTTCACTTTGTTTTCTCCTATAGGGATACATGTATTTGAAACTCTAAATCAAACACGGTTTGTGCTAGCTCTTTGAAACTTGACAAAATAAAGCAGTTTCAAGTTCTATCTCTATGTTTGTTTGCTGTTGATGTAGCCCTAAGGAGAGACTGGCGAGAATCACTTTCATGGAAAGGGCCTGCCAAGCTTCCAAAAAACTACGAGTTGCCTGAAATCTAAGCAAACACTTTTTACCCAATCTTGATGAAACTTTCAGGTAATGATCAGTACACAATCCCACTTGGCTCAACAAATTTTGTTCTTCTAGGTTAAACCGTTCGTTGGCAGTAGCCGGTTTCATTTTGAGGTTTCACCTCTGTTTTCTCCTATAGGGATACATGTATTTGGAACTCTAAATGAAACACGGTTTGTGCTAGCTCTTTGAAACTTGACACAATAAAGCAGTTCAAGTTCTATCTCTATGGTTTGTTTGCTGTTGATGTAGCCCTAAGCAGAGACTGGCGAGAATCACTTTCATGGCGAGGGCCTGCCAAGCTTCCAAAAAACTACAAGTTGCATGAAATCTCAGCAAACACTTTTTTACCCAATCTTGATGATACTTTCAGGTAATGATCAGTACACAATCCCACTAGGCTTGCCAAATTTGTTCTTCTAGTTTAAACCGTTCGTTGCATGTAACCGGTATCATTTTGAGGTTTCATTGTGTTTTCTCCTATAGGGATACATGTATTTGGAACTCTAAATAAAACACGGTTTGTGCTAGCTCTTTGAAACTTGACACAATAAAGCAGTTTCAAGTTCTATCTCTATGGTTTGTTTGCTGTTGATGTAGCCCCAAGCAGAGTCTGGCGAGAATCACTTTCATGGAAAGGGCCTGCCAAGCTTCCAAAAAACTACGAGTTGCATGAAATCTCAGCAAACACTTTTTCACACAATCTTGATGATACTTTCAGGTAATGATCAGTACACCAATCCCACTTGGCTTGCCAAATTTTGTTCTTCTAGGTTAAACCGTTCGTTTGCAGTAACCGTTTTGATTTTGAGGTTTTACTCTGTTTTCTCTTATAGGGATACACGTATTGGAACTCTAAATCAAACACGGTTTGTGCTAGCTCTTGAAACTTGACACAATAAAGCAGTTTCAAGTTCTATCTCTGTGTTTTGTTTGCTGTTGATGTAGCTCTAAGCAGAGACTGGCGAGAATCACTTTCATGGAAAGGGGCTGCCAAGCTTCCAAAAAACTACGAGTTGTCTAAAATCTCAGCAAACACTTTTTCACCTAATCTTGATGATACTTTCAGGTAATGATCAGTACACCAATCCCACTTGGCTCGCCAAATTTCGTTCTTCTAGGTTAAACCATTCGTTTGCAGTAACCGTTTTCATTTTGAGGTTTCACTCTGTTTTCTCATATAAAGATACATGCATATGGAACTCTAAATTAAACACTGTTTGTGCTAGCTCTTTGAATTTGACACAATAAAGCAGTTTCAATTTCTATCTCTATGGTTTGTTTGCTGTTGATGTAGCCCTAAGCAGAGACTGGCGAGTATCACTTTCATGGAAAGGGCCTGCCAAGCTTCCCAAAACTACGAGTTGCTAAAATCTCAGCAAACACTTTTTCACTCAATCTTGATGAAACTTTCAGGTAATGATCAGTACACCAATCCCACTTGGCTAGCCAAATTTCGTTCTTCTAGGTTAAACCGTTCGTTGGCAGTAACCGGTTTCATTTTGAGGTTTCACTCTGTTTTCTCCTATAGGGATACATGTATTTGGAACTCTAAATCAAACACGGTTTGTGCTAGGTCTTTAAAACTTGACACAATAAAGCAGTTTCAAGTTCTATCTCTGTGTTTTGTTTGCTGTTGATGTAGCTCTAAGCAGAGACTGGCGAGAATCACTTTCATGGAAAGGGCTGCCAAGCTTCCAAAAAAACTACGAGTTGTCTAAAATCTCAGCAAACACTTTTTCACCTAATCTTGATGATACTTTCAGGTAATGATCAGTACACCAATCCACTTGGCTCGCCAAATTTCGTTCTTCTAGGTTAAACCATTCGTTTGCAGTAACCGTTTTCATTTTGAGGTTTCACTCTGTTTTCTCATATAAAGATACATGCATATGGAACTCTAAATTAAACACGGTTTGTGCTAGCTCTTTGATACTTGACACAATAAAGCAGTTTCAATTTTCTATCTCTATGGTTTGTTTGCTGTTGATGTAGCCCTAAGCAGAGACTGGCGAGTATCACTTTCATGGAAAGGGCCTGCCAAGCTTCCAAAAAACTACGAGTTGCCTGAAATCTCAGCAAACACTTTTCACTCAAACTTGATGAAACTTTCAGGTAATGATCAGTACACCAATCCCACTTGGCTAGCCAAAATTTCGTTCTTCTAGGTTAAACCGTTCGTTGGCAGTAACCGGTTTCATTTTGAGGTTTCACTCTGTTTTCTCCTATAGGGATACATGTATTTGGAACTCTAAATCAAACACGGTTTGTGCTAGGCCTTTAAAACTTGACACATTAAGCAGTTTCAAGTTCTATCTCTATGGTTTGTTTGCTGTTGATGTAGCCCTAAGCAGAGACTGGCGAGAATCACTTTCATGGAAAGGGCCTGCCAAGCTTCCAAAAAACTACGAGTTGCCTGAATCTCAGCAAACACTTTTTCACCCAATCTTGATGAAACTTTCAGGTAATGATCAGTACAACAATCCCACTTGGCTCGCCAAATTTCGTTCTTCTAGGTTAAACCGTTCTTTGGCAGTAACCGGTTTCATTTTGAGGTTTCACTCTGTTTTCTCCTATAGGGATACAATGTATTTGGAACTCTAAATCAAACACGGTTTTTGCTAGCTCTTTGATACTTGACACAATAAAGCAGTTTCAAGTTCTATCTCTATGGTTTGTTTGCGTTGATATAGCTTTAAGCAGAGACTGGCGAGAATCACTTTCATGGAAAGAGCCTGCCAAGCTTCCAAAAACCTACGAGTTGCCTGAAATCTAAGGAAACACTTTTTCACCCAATCTTGATAAAACTTTCAGGTAATGATCAGTACACCAATCCCACTTGGCTCGCCAAATTTCGTTCTTCTAGGTTAAACGTTCGTTGGCAGTAACCGATTTCATTTTGAGGTTTCACTCTGTTTTCTCCTATAGGGATACATGTATTTGGAACTCTAAATCAAACACGGTTTGTGCTAGCTCTTTGAAACTTGACACAATAAAGCAGTTTCAAGTTCTATCTCTATGGTTTGTTTGCTGTTGATGTAGCCCTAAGCAGAGACTGGCGAGAAATCACTTACATGGAAAGGGCCTGCCAAGCTTTCCACAAAACTACTAGTTGCCTGAAATCTCAGCAAACACTTTTTCACCCAATCTTGATGATACTTTCAGGAAATGATCAGTACACCAATCCCACTTGGCTCGCCAAATTTCGTTCTTCTAGGTTAAACCGTTCGTTGGCTGTAACTGGTTTCATTTTGAGGTTTCACTGTGTTTTCTCCTATAGGGATACATGTATTTGGAACTCTAAATCAAACACGGTTTGTGCTAGCTCTTTGAAACTTGACACAATAAAGCAGTTTCAAGTTCTATCTCTATGGTTTGTTTGCTGTTGATGTAGCAGTAAGCAGAGACTGGCGAGAATCACTTTCATGGAAAGGGGTCTGCCAAGCTTCCAAAAAACTACGAGTTGCCTAAAATCTCAGCACACACTTTTTCACCCAATCTTGATGAAACTTTCAGGTAATGATCAGTACCCAACCCACTTGGCTCGCCAAATTTCGTTCTTCTAGGTTAAACCGTTCGTTGGCAGTAACCGGTTTCATTTTGAGGTTTCACTCTGTTTTCTCTATAGGGATACATGTATTTGGAACTCTAAATCAAACACGGTTTGTGCTAGGCCTTTAAAACTTGACACATTAAGCAGTTTCAAGTTCTATCTCTATGGTTTGTTTGCTGTTGATGTAGCCCTAAGCAGAGACTGGCGAGAATCACTTTCATGGAAAGGGCCTGCCAAGCTTCCAAAAAACTACGAGTTGCCTGAAATCTCAGCAAACACTTTTTCACCCAATCTTGATGAAACTTTCAGGTAATGATCAGTACACCAATCCCACTTGGCTCGCCAAATTTCGTTCTTCTAGGTTAAACCGTTCGTTGGCAGTAACCGATTTCATTTTGAGGTTTCACTCTGTTTTCTCCTATAGGGATACATGTATTTGGAACTCTAAATCAACCCGGTTTGTGCTAGCTCTTTGAACTTGACACAATAAAGCAGTTTCAAGTTCTATCTCTATGGTTTGTTTGCTGTTGATGTAGCCCTAAGCAGAGACTGGCGAGAATCACTTCATGGAAAGGGCTGCCAAGCTTCCACAAACTACTAGTTGCCTGAAATCTCAGCAAACACTTTTTCACCCAATCTTGATGATACTTTCAGGAAATGATCAGTACACCAATCCCACTTGGCTCGCCAAATTCGTTCTTCTAGGTTAAACCGTTCGTTGGCTGTAACTGGTTTCATTTTGAGGTTTCACTGTGTTTTCTCCTATAGGGATACATGTATTTGGAACTCTAAATCAAACACGGTTTGTGCTAGCTCTTGAAACTTGACACAATAAAGCAGTTTCAAGTTCTATCTCTATGGTTTGTTTGCTGTTGATGTAGCAGTAAGCAGAGACTGGCGAGAATCACTTTCATGGAAAGGGTCTGCCAAGCTTCCAAAAAACTACGAGTTGCCTAAAATCTCAGCACACACTTTTTCACCCAATCTTGATGAAACTTTCAGGTAATGATCAGTACACCAATCCCACTTGGCTCGCCAAAGTTCGTTCTTCTAGGTTAAACCGTTCGTTGGCAGTAACCGGTTTCATTTTGAGGTTTCACTCTGTTTTCTTCCATAGGGATACATGTATTTGGAACTCTAAATCAAACACGGTTTGTGCTAGCTCTTTGAAACTTGACACAATAAAGCAGTTTCAAGTTCTATCTCTTTGGTTTGTTTGCTGTTGATGTAGCCCTAAGCAGAGACTGGCGAGAATCACTTTCATGGAAATGGCCTGCCAAAGCTTCCAAAAAACTACGAGTAGCCTGAAATCTCAGCACACACTTTTTCACCCAATCTTGATGAAACTTTCAGGTAATGATCAATACACCAATCCACTTGGCTTGCCATATTTCGTTTTTCTAGGTTAATCCGTTCGTTGGCAGTAACGGTTTCGTTTTGAGGATTCACTCTTTTTTCTCCTATAGGGATACATGTATTTGGAACTCTAAATCAAACACGGTTTGTGCTTGCTCTTTGAAACTTGACACAATAAAGCAGTTTCAAGTTCTATCTCTATGGCTTGTTTGCTGTTGATGTAGCCCTAAGCAGAGACTGGCGAGAATCAACTTTCATGAAAAGGGCCTGCCAAGCTTCCAAAAAAATACGAGTTTTCTGAAATCTCAGCACACACTTTTCACCCAATCTTGATAAAACTTTCAGGTAATGATCAGTACAACAATCCCACTTGGCTCGCCAAATTTCGTTCTTCTAGGGTTAAACCGTTCGTTGGCAGTAACCGGTTCATTTTGAGGTTTCACTCTGTTTTCTCCTATAGGGATACATGTATTTGGAACTCTAAATCAAACATGGTTTGGTGCTAGGGCCTTTAAAACTTGACACATTAAGCAGTTTCAAGTTCTATCTCTATGGTTTGTTTGCTGTTGATGTAGCCCTAAGCAGAGACTGGCGAGAATCACTTTCATGGAAAGGCCTGCCAAGCTTCCAAAAAACTACGAGTTGCCTGAAATCTCAGCAAACACTTTTTCACCCAATCTTGATGAAACTTTCAGGTAATGATCAGTACACCAATCCCACTTGGCTCGCCAAATTTCGTTCTTCTAGGTTAAACCGTTCTTTGGCAGTAACCGGTTTCATTTTGAGGTTTCACTCTGTTTTCTCCTATAGGGATACATGTATTTGGAAACTCTAAATCAAACACGGTTTGTGCTAGCTCTTTGATACTTGACACAATAAAGCAGTTTCAAGGTTCTATCTCTATGGTTTGTTTGCTGTTGATATAGCTTTAAGCAGAGACTGGCGAGAATCACTTTCATGGAAAGAGCCTGCCAAGCTTCCAAAAACCTACGAGTTGCCTGAAATCTAAGGAAACACTTTTTCACCCAATCTTGATAAACTTTCAGGTAATGATCAGTACACCAATCCCACTTGGCTCGCCAAATTTCGTTCTTCTAGGTTAAACCGTTCGTTGGCAGTAACCGATTTCATTTTGAGGTTTCACTCTGTTTTCTCCTATAGGGATATATGTATTTGGAACTCTAAATCAAACACGGTTTGTGCTAGCTCTTTGAAACTTGACACAATAAAGCAGTTTCAAGTTCTATCTCTATGGTTTGTTTGCTGTTGATGTAGCCCTAAGCAGAGACTGGCGCACTTACATGGAAAGGGGCCTGCCAAGCTTCCACAAAACTACTAGTTGCCTGAAATCTTCAGCAAACACTTTTTCACCCAATCTTGATGATACTTTCAGGAAATGATCAGTACACCATTCCCACTTGGCTCGCCAAATTTCGTTCTTCTAGGTTAACCGTTCGTTGGCTGTAACTGGTTTCATTTTGAGGTTTCACTGTGTTTTCTCCTATAGGGATACATGTATTTGGAACTCTAAATCAAACACGGTTTGTGCTAGCTCTTTGAAACTTGACACAATAAAGCAGTTTCAAGTTCTATCTCTATGGTTTGTTTGCTGTTGATGTAGCAAGAAGTAGAGAAGATGCAGAGGGAAAAACCACTTTCATGGAAAGGGTCTGCCAAGCTTCCAAAAAACTACGAGTTGCATAAATCTCAGCACACACTTTTTCACCCAATCTTGATGAAACTTTCAGGTAATGATCAGTACACCAATCCCACTTGGCTCGCCAAAGTTCGTTCTTCTAGGTTAAACCGTTCGTTGGCAGTAACCGGTTTCATTTTGAGGTTTCACTCTGTTTTCTTCCATAGGGATACATGTATTTGGAACTCTAAATCAAACACGGTTTGTGCTAGCTCTTTGAAACTTGACACAATAAAGCAGTTTCAAGTTCTATCTCTTTGGTTTGTTTGCTGTTGATGTAGCCCTAAGCAGAGACTGGCGAGAATCACTTTCATGGAAAGGGCCTGCCAAGCTTCCAAAAAACTACGAGTAGCCTGAAATCTCAGCACACACTTTTTCACCCAATCTTGATGAAACTTTCAGGTAATGATCAATACACCAATCCCACTTGGCTTGCCATATTTCGTTTTTCTAGGTTAATCCGTTCGTTGGCAGTAACCGGTTTCGTTTTGAGGATTCACTCTTTTTTCTCCTATAGGGATACATGTATTTGGAACTCTAAATCAAACACGGTTTGTGCTAGCTCTTTGAAACTTGACACAATAAAGCAGTTTCAAGTTCTATCTCTATGGCTTGTTTGCTGTTGATGTAGCCCTAAGCAGAGACTGGCGAGAATCACTTTCATGAAAAGGGCCTGCCAAGCTTCCAAAAAAATACGAGTTTTCTGAAATCTCAGCACACACTTTTTCACCCAATCTTGATAAAACTTTCAGGTAATGATCAGTACAACAATCCCACTTGGCTCGCCAAATTTCGTTCTTCTAGGTTCAACCTTTCTTTGTTAGTAACCGGTTTCATTTGAGGTTTCACTCTGTTTTCTCCTATAGTGATACATGTATTTGAAACTCTAAATCAAACACGGTTTGTGCTAGCTCTTTGAAACTTGACACAATAAAGCAGTTTCAAGTTCTATCTCTATGGTTTGTTTGCTGTTGATGTAGCCCTAAGCAGAGACTGGCGAGAATCACTTTCATGGAAAGGGCCTGCAAGCTTCCAAAAAACTAAGAGTAGCCTGAAATCTCAGCACACACTTTTTCACCCAATCTTGATGAAACTTTCAGGTAATGATCAATACACCAATCCCACTTGGCTTGCCAAATTTCGTTTTTCTAGGTTTAATCCGTTCGTTGGCAGTAACCGGTTTCGTTTTGAGGATTCACTCTTTTTTCTCCTATAGGGATACATGTATTTGGAACTCAAAATCAAACACGGTTTTGTGCCTAGCTCTTTGAAACTTGACACAATAAAGCAGTTTCAAGTTCTATCTCTATGGCTTGTTTGCTGTTGATGTAGCCCTAAGCAGAGACTGGCGAGAATCACTTTCATGGAAAGGGCCTGCCAAGCTTCCAAAAAAATACGAGTTTTCTGAAATCTCAGCACACACTTTTTCACCCAATCTTGATAAAACTTTCAGGTAATGATCAGTACAACAATCCCACTTGGCTCGCCAAATTTCGTTCTTCTAGGTTAAACCGTTCGTTGGCAGTAACCGGTTTCATTTTGAGGTTTCACTCTGTTTTCTCCTATAGGGATACATGTATTTGGAACTCTAAATCAAACACGGATTGTGCTAGCTCTTTGAAACTTGACACAATAAAGCAGTTTCAAGTTCTAACTCTATGGTTGGTTTGCTGTTGATGTAGCCCTAAGCAGAGACTGGCGAGAATCACTTTCATGGAAAGGGCCTGCCAAGCTTCCAAAAAACTACGAGTAGCCTGAAATCTCAGCAAGCACTTTTTCACCCAACATGATGATACTTTCACGTAATGATCAGGACACCAATCTTACTTGGCTCGCCAAATTTCGTTCTTCTAGGTTAAACCGTTCGTTGGCAGTAACCGGTTCATTTTGAGGTTTCACTCTGTTTTCTCCTATAGGGATACATTTATTTGGAACTCTAAATCAAACACGGTTTGTGCTAGCTCTGTGAAACTTGACACAATAAAGCAGTTTCAAGTTCTATCTCTATGTTTTGTTTGCTGTTGATGTAGCCCTAAGCAGAGACTGGCGAGAATCACTTTCATGGAAAGGGCCTGCCAAGCTTCTAAAAAACTACGAGATGCCTGAAATATCAGCACACACTTTTTCACCCAATCTTGATGAAAGTTTCAGGTAATGATCAGTACACCACTCCCACTTGGCTCGCCAAATTTCGTTCTTCTAGGTTAAACCGTTCGTTGGCAGTAACCGGTTTCATTTTGAGGTTTCACTCTGTTTTCTCCTATAGGGATACATGTATTTGGAACTCTAAATCAAACACGGTTTGTGCTAGCTCTTTGAAACGTGACACAATAAAGCAGTTTCAAGTTCTATCTCTATGGTGTGTTTGCTGTTGATGTAGCCCTAAGCAGAGACTGGCGAGAATCACTTTCATGGAAAGGGCCTGCCAAGCTTCCAAAAAACTACGAGTTGCCTGAAATCTCAGCAAACACTTTTTCACCCAATCTTGATGAAACTTTCAGGAAATGATCAGTACACCAATCCCACTTGGCTCGCCAAATTTCGTTCTTCTAGGTTAAACCGTTCGTTGGCTGTAACTGGTTTCATTTTGAGGTTTCACTGTGTTTTCTCCTATAGGGATACATGTATTTGGAACTCTAAATCAAACACGGTTTGTGCTAGCTCTTTGAAACTTGACACAATAAAGCAGTTTCAAGTTCTATCTCTATGGTTTGTTTGCTGTTGATGTAGCAGTAAGCAGAGACTGGCGAGAATCACTTTCATGGAAAGGGTCTGCCAAGCTTCCAAAAAACTACGAGTAGCCTGAAATCTCAGCACACACTTTTTCACCCAATCTTGATGAAACTTTCAGGTAATGATCAATACACCAATCCCACTTGGCTTGCCATATTTCGTTTTTCTAGGTTAATCCGTTCGTTGGCAGTAACCGGTTTCGTTTTGAGGATTCACTCTTTTTTCTCCTATAGGGATACATGTATTTGGAACTCTAAATCAAACACGGTTTGTGCTAGCTCTTTGAAACTTGACACAATAAAGCAGTTTCAAGTTCTATCTCTATGGCTTGTTTGCTGTTGATGTAGCCCTAAGCAGAGACTGGCGAGAATCACTTTCATGAAAAGGGCCTGCCAAGCTTCCAAAAAAATACGAGTTTTCTGAAATCTCAGCACACACTTTTTCACCCAATCTTGATAAAACTTTCAGGTAATGATCAGTACAACAATCCCACTTGGCTCGCCAAATTTCGTTCTTCTAGGTTCAACCTTTCTTTGTTAGTAACCGGTTTCATTTTGAGGTTTCACTCTGTTTTCTCCTATAGTGATACATGTATTTGAAACTCTAAATCAAACACGGTTTGTGCTAGCTCTTTGAAACTTGACACAATAAAGCAGTTTCAAGGTCTCTCTCTATGGTTTGTTTGCTGTTGATGTAGCCCTAAGCAGAAACTGGCGAGAATCACTTTCATGGAAAGGGCCTGCCAAGCTTCCAAAAAACTAAGAGTAGCCTGAAATCTCAGCACACACTTTTTCACCCAATCTTGATGAAACTTTCAGGTAATGATCAATACACCAATCCCACTTGGCTTGCCAAATTTCGTTTTTCTAGGTTTATCCGTTCGTTGGCAGTAACCGGTTTCGTTTTGAGGATTCACTCTTTTTTCTCCTATAGGGATACATGTATTTGGAACTCAAAATCAAACACGGTTTGTGCTAGCTTTTTGAAACTTGACACAATAAAGCAGTTTCAAGTTCTATCTCTATGGCTTGTTTGCTGTTGATGTAGCCCTAAGCAGAGACTGGCGAGAATCACTTTCATGGAAAGGGCCTGCCAAGCTTCCAAAAAAATACGAGTTTTCTGAAATCTCAGCACACACTTTTTCACCCAATCTTGATAAAACTTTCAGGTAATGATCAGTACAACAATCCCACTTGGCTCGCCAAATTTCGTTCTTCTAGGTTAAACCGTTCGTTGGCAGTAACCGGTTTCATTTTGAGGTTTCACTCTGTTTTCTCCTATAGGGATACATGTATTTGGAACTCTAAATCAAACACGGATTGTGCTAGCTCTTTGAAACTTGACACAATAAAGCAGTTTCAAGTTCTAACTCTATGGTTGGTTTTGCTGTTGATGTAGCCCTAAGCAGAGACTGGCGAGAATCACTTTCATGGAAAGGGCCTGCCAAGCTTCCAAAAAACTACGAGTTGCCTGAAATCTCAGCAAGCACTTTTTCACCCAACATGATGATACTTTCAGGTAATGATCAGGACACCAATCTTACTTGGCTCGCCATATTTAGTTCTTCTAGGTTAAACCGTTCGTTGGCAGTAACCGGTTCATTTTGAGGTTTCACTCTGTTTTCTCCTATAGGGATACATTTATTTGGAACTCTAAATCAAACACGGTTTTTGCTAGCTCTGTGAAACTTGACACAATAAAGCAGTTTCAAGTTCTATCTCTATGTTTTGTTTGCTGTTGATGTAGCCCTAAGCAGAGACTGGCGAGAATCACTTTCATGGAAAGGGCCTGCCAAGCTTCTAAAAAACTACGAGTTGCCTAAAATCTCAGCACACACTTTTTCACCCAATCTTGATGAAAGTTTCAGGTAATGATCAGTACACCACTCCCACTTGGCTCGCCAAATTTCGTTCTTCTAGGTTAAACCGTTCGTTGGCAGTAACCGGTTTCATTTTGAGGTTTCACTCTGTTTTCTCCTATAGGGATACATGTATTTGGAACTCTAAATCAAACACGGTTTGTGCTAGCTCTTTGAAACGTGACACAATAAAGCAGTTTCAAGTTCTATCTCTATGGTGTGTTTGCTGTTGATGTAGCCCTAAGCAGAGACTGGCGAGAATCACTTTCATGGAAAGGGCCTGCCAAGCTTCCAAAAAACTACGAGTTGCCTGAAATCTCAGCAAACACTTTTTCACCCAATCTTGATGAAACTTTCAGGTAATGATCAGGACACCAATCTTACTTGGCTCGTGAAATTTCGTTCTTCTAGGTTAAACCGTTCGTTGGCAGTAACCGGTTTCATTTTCAGGTTTCACTCTGTTTTCTCCTATAGGGGTACAAGTATTTGGAAACCAAATCAAACACGGTTTGTGCTAGCTCTTTGAAACTTGACACAATAAAGCAGTTTCAAGTTCTATCTCTATGGTTTGTTTGCTGTTGATGTAGCCCTAAGCAGAGACTGGCGAGAATCACTTTCATGGAAAGGGTCTGCCAAGCTTCCAAAAACCTATGAGTTGCCTGAAATCTCAGCACACACTTTTTCACCCAATCTTGATGAAACTTTCAGGTAATGATCAGTACACCAATCCCACTTGGCTCGCCAAATTTCGTTCTTCTAGGTTAAACCTTTCGTTGGCAGTAACCGGTTACATTTGAGGTTTCACTCTGTTTTCTCCTATAGGGATACATGTATTTGGAACTCTAAATCAAACACGGTTTGTGCTAGCTCTTTGAAACTTGACACAATAAAGCAGTTTCAAGTTCTATCTCTATGGTTTGTTTGCTGTTGATGTAGGCCTAAGCAGAGACTGGCGAGAATCACTTTCTTGGAAAGGGCCTGCCAAGCTTCCAAAAAACTACGAGTTGCCTGATATCTCAGCACACACTTTTTCACCCAATCTTGATGAAACTTTCAGGAAATGATCAGTACACCAATCCCACTTGGCTCTCCAAATTTCGTTCTTCTAGGTTAAACCGTTCGTTGGCAGTAACCGGTTTCATTTTCATGTTTCACTCTGTTTTCTCCTATAGGGATACATGTATTTGGAACTCTAAATCAAACACGGTTTGTGCTAGCTCTTTGAAACTTGACACAATAAAGCAGTTTCAAGTTCTATCTCTATGGTTTGTTTGCTGTTGATGTAGCCCTAAGCAGAGACAGGCGAGAATCACTTTCATGGAAAGGGCCTGCCAAGCTTCCAAAAAACTACCATGTCTGAAATCTCAGCGAACACTTTTTCACCCAATCTTGATGAAACTTTCAGGTAATGATCAGTACACCAATCCCACTTGGCTCGCCAAATTTCGATCTTCTAGGTTAAACCGTTCGTTGGCTGTAACCGGTTTCATTTTGAGGTTTTACTGTGTTTTCTCCTATAGGGATACATGTATTTGGAACTCTAAATCAAACACGGTTTGTGCTAGCTCTTTGAAACTTGACACAATTAAGCAGTTTCAAGTTCTATCTCTATGGTTTGTTGCTGTTGATGTAGCCCTAAGCAGACACTGGCGAGAATCACTTTCATGGAAAGGGCCTGCCAAGCTTCCAAAAAACTACGAGTTGCCTGAAATCTCAGCACACACTTTTTCACCCAATCTTGATGAAACTTTCAGGTAATGATCAGTACACCAATCCCACTTGGCTCGCCAAATTTCGTTCTTCTAGGTTAAACCGTTCGTTGGCATTAACCGGTTTCATTTTGACGTTTCACTCTGTTTTCTCCTATAGGGATACATGTATTTGGAACTCTAAATCAAACACGGTTTGTGCTAGCTCTTTGAAACTTGACACAATAAAGCAGTTTCAAGTTCTAGCTCTATGGTTTGTTTGCTGTTGATGTAGCCCTAAGCAGAGACTTGCGAGAATCACTTTCATGGAAAGGGCCTGCCAAGCTTCCAAAAAACGAGTTGCCTGAAATCTCAGCAAACACTTTTTCACCCAATCTTGATGATACTTTCAGGTAATGAACAGGACACCAATCTTACTTGGCTCGCCATATTTCGTTCTTCTAGGTTAAAACGTTCGTTAGCAGTAACCGGTTCATTTTGAGGTTTCACTCTGTTTTCTCCTATAGGGATACATGTATTTGGAACTCTAAATCAAACACGGTTTGTGCTAGCTCTTTGAAACTTGACACAATAAAGCAGTTTCAAGTTCTAGCTCTATGGTTTGTTTGCTGTTGATGTAGCCCTAAGCAGAGACTGGCGAGAATCACTTTAATGGAAAGGGCCTGCCAAGCTTCCAAAAAACTACGAGTTGCCTGAAATCTCAGCAAACACTTTTTCTCCCAATCTTGATGATACTTTCAGGTAATGATCAGGACACCAATCTTACTTGGCTCGCCAAATTTCGTTCTTCTAGGTTAAACCGTTCGTTGGCAGTAACCGGTTCATTTTGAGGTTTCACTCTGTTTTCTCCTATAGGGATGCATGTATTTGGAACTCTAAATCAAACACGGTTTATCCTAGCTCTTTGAAACTTGACACAATAAAGCAGTTTCAAGTTCTAACTCTATGTTTTGTTTGCTGTTGATTTAGCCCTAGCAGAGACTGGCGAGAATCACTTTCATGGAAAGGGCCTGCCAAGCTTCTAAAAAACTACGAGTTGCCTGAAATCTCAGCACACACTTTTTCACCCAATCTTGATGAAATTTTCAGGTAATGATCAGTACACCAATCCCACTTGGCTCGCCAAATTTCGTTCTTCTAGGTTAAACCGTTCGTTGGCAGTAACCGGTTTCATTTTGAGGTTTCACTCTGTTTTCTCCTATAGGGATACATGTATTTGGAACTCTAAATCAAACACGGTTTGTGCTAGCTCTTTGAAACTTGACACAATAAAGCAGTTTAAAGTTCTACCTCTATGGTTTGTTTGCTGTTGATGTAGCTCTAAGCAGAGACTGGCGAGAATCACTTTCATGGAAAGGGCCTGCCAAGCTTCCAAAAAACTACGAGTTGCCTGAAATCTCAGCACACACTTTTTCACCCAATCTTGATGAAACTTTCAGGTAATGATCAGTACACCAATCCCACTTGGCTCGCCAAATTTCGTTCTTTTAGGTTAAACCGTTCGTTGGCAGTAACCGGTTTCATTTTGAGGTTTCACTCTGTTTTCTCCTATAGGGATACATGTATTTGGAACTCTAAATCAAACACGGTTTGTGCTAGGCCTTTAAAACTTGACACATTAAGCAGTTTCAAGTTCTATCTCTATGGTTTGTTTGCTGTTGATGTAGCCCTAAGCAGAGACTGGCGAGAATCACTTTCATGGAAAGGGCCTGCCAAGCTTCCAAAAAACTACGAGTTGCCTGAAATCTCAGCAAACACTTTTTCACCCAATCTTGATGAAACTTTCAGGTAATGATCAGTACACCAATCCCACTTGGCTCGCCAAATTTCGTTCTTCTAGGTTAAACCGTTCGTTGGCAGTAACCGATTTCATTTTGAGGTTTCACTCTGTTTTCTCCTATAGGGATACATGTATTTGGAACTCTAAATCAAACACGGTTTGTGCTAGCTCTTTGAAACTTGACACAATAAAGCAGTTTCAAGTTCTATCTCTATGGTTTGTTTGCTGTTGATGTAGCCCTAAGCAGAGACTGGCGAGAATCACTTACATGGAAAGGGCCTGCCAAGCTTCCACAAAACTACTAGTTGCCTGAAATCTCAGCAAACACTTTTTCACCCAATCTTGATGATACTTTCAGGAAATGATCAGTACACCAATCCCACTTGGCTCGCCAAATTTCGTTCTTCTAGGTTAAACCGTTCGTTGGCTGTAACTGGTTTCATTTTGAGGTTTCACTGTGTTTTCTCCTATAGGGATACATGTATTTGGAACTCTAAATCAAACACGGTTTGTGCTAGCTCTTTGAAACTTGACACAATAAAGCAGTTTCAAGTTCTATCTCTATGGTTTGTTTGCTGTTGATGTAGCAGTAAGCAGAGACTGGCGAGAATCACTTTCATGGAAAGGGTCTGCCAAGCTTCCAAAAAACTACGAGTTGCCTAAAATCTCAGCACACACTTTTTCACCCAATCTTGATGAAACTTTCAGGTAATGATCAGTACACCAATCCCACTTGGCTCGCCAAAGTTCGTTCTTCTAGGTTAAACCGTTCGTTGGCAGTAACCGGTTTCATTTTGAGGTTTCACTCTGTTTTCTTCCATAGGGATACATGTATTTGGAACTCTAAATCAAACACGGTTTGTGCTAGCTCTTTGAAACTTGACACAATAAAGCAGTTTCAAGTTCTATCTCTTTGGTTTGTTTGCTGTTGATGTAGCCCTAAGCAGAGACTGGCGAGAATCACTTTCATGGAAAGGGCCTGCCAAGCTTCCAAAAAACTACGAGTAGCCTGAAATCTCAGCACACACTTTTTCACCCAATCTTGATGAAACTTTCAGGTAATGATCAATACACCAATCCCACTTGGCTTGCCATATTTCGTTTTTCTAGGTTAATCCGTTCGTTGGCAGTAACCGGTTTCGTTTTGAGGATTCACTCTTTTTTCTCCTATAGGGATACATGTATTTGGAACTCTAAATCAAACACGGTTTGTGCTAGCTCTTTGAAACTTGACACAATAAAGCAGTTTCAAGTTCTATCTCTATGGCTTGTTTGCTGTTGATGTAGCCCTAAGCAGAGACTGGCGAGAATCACTTTCATGAAAAGGGCCTGCCAAGCTTCCAAAAAAATACGAGTTTCTGAAATCTCAGCACACACTTTTTCACCCAATCTTGATAAAACTTTCAGGTAATGATCAGTACAACAATCCCACTTGGCTCGCCAAATTTCGTTCTTCTAGGTTAAACCGTTCGTTGGCAGTAACCGGTTCATTTTGAGGTTTCACTCTGTTTTCTCCTATAGGGATACATGTATTTGGAACTCTAAATCAAACATGGTTTGTGCTAGGCCTTTAAAACTTGACACATTAAGCAGTTTCAAGTTCTATCTCTATGGTTTGTTTGCTGTTGATGTAGCCCTAAGCAGAGACTGGCGAGAATCACTTTCATGGAAAGGGCCTGCCAAGCTTCCAAAAAACTACGAGTTGCCTGAAATCTCAGCAAACACTTTTT
>NW_027521624.1:0-65950 GCF_052094955.1 Ictidomys tridecemlineatus | reverse complement strand
TATAGGAGAAAACAGAGTGAAACCTCAAAATGAAACCGGTTACTGCCAACGAACGGTTTAACCGAGTAGAACGAAATTTGGCGAGCCAAGTGGGATTGGTGTACTGATGATTACCTGAAAGTTTCATCAAGATTGGGTGAAAAAGTGTGTGCTGAGATTTCAGGCAACTCGTAGTTTTTTGGAAGCTTGGCAGGCCCTTTCCATGAAAGTGATTCTCGCCAGTCTCTGCTTAGGGCTACATCAACAGCAAACAAACCATAGAGATAGAACTTGAAACTGCTTTATTGTGTCAAGTTTCAAAGAGCTAGCACAAACCGTGTTTGATTTAGAGTTCCAAATACATGTATCCCTATAGGAGAAAACAGAGTGAAACCTCAAAATGAAACCAGTTACTGCCAACGAACGGTTTAACCTAGATGAACGAAATTTGGCAAGCCAAGTGGGATTGGTGTACTGATCATTACCTGAAAGTTTCATCAAGATTGGGTGAAAAAGTGTGTGCTGAGATTTCAAGCAACTCGTAGTTTTTTGGAAGCTTGGCAGGCCCTTTCCATGAAAGTGATTCTCGCCAGTCGCTGCTTAGGGCTACATCAACAGCAAACAAACCATAGAGATAGAACTTGAAACTGCTTTATTGTGTCAAGTTTCAAAGAGCTAGCACAAACCGTGTTTGATTTATACTTCCAAATACATGTATCCCTATAGGGAAAAACAGAGTGAAACCTCAAAATGAAACCGGTTACTGCAAACGAACGATTTGACCTAGAAGAACGAAATTTGGCGAGCCAAGTGGGATTGGTGTTCTGATAATTACCTGAAAGTTTCATCAAGATTGGGTGAAAAAGTGTTTGCTGAGATTTCAGGCAACTCGTAGTTTTTTGGAAGCTTGGCAGGCCCTTTCCATGAAAGTGATTCTCGCAAGTCTCTGCTTAGGGCTACATCAACAGCAAAGAAACCATAGAGATAGAACTTGAAACTGCTTTATTGTGTCAAGTTTCAAAGAGCTAGCACAAACCGTGTTTGATTTAGACTTCCAAATACATGTATCCCTATAGGAGAAAACAGAGTGAAACCTCAAAATGAAACCGGTTACTGCCAACGAACGGTTTAACCTAGAAGAACGAAATTTGTCGAGCCAAGTGGGATTGGTGTACTGATCTTTACCTGAAAGTTTCATCAAGATTGGGTGAAAAAGTGTGTGCTGAGATTTCAGGCAACTCATAGTTTTTTGGAAGCTTGGCAGGCCCTTTCCATGAAAGTGATTCTCGCCAGTCTCTTCTTAGGGCTACATCAACAGCAAACAAACCATAGAGATAGAACTTGAAACTGCTTTATTGTGTCAAGTTTCAAAGAGCTAGCACAAACCGTGTTTGATTTAGAGTTCCAAATACATGTATCCCTATGGGAGAAAACAGAGTGAAACCTCAAAATGAAACCGGTTACTGCTAACGAACGGTTTAACCTAGAAGAACGAAATTTGGCGAGCCAAGTGGGATTGGTGTAGTGATCATTACCTGAAAGTTTCATCAAGATTGGGTGAAAAAGTGTGTGCTGAGATTTCAGGCAACTCGTAGTTTTTTGGAAGCTTGGCAGGCCCTTTCCATGAAACTGATTCTCGCCAGTCTCTGCTTAGGGCTACATCAACAGCAAACAAACCATAGAGATAGAACTTGAAACTGCTTTATTGTGTCAAGTTTCAAAGAGCTAGCACAAACCGTGTTTGATTTAGAGTTCCAAATACATGTATCTCTATGGGAGAAAACAGAGTGAAACCTCAAAATGAAACCGGTTACTGCTAACGAACGGTTTAACCTAGAAGAATGAAATTTGGCGAGCCAAGTGGGATTGGTGTTCTGATAATTACCTGAAAGTTTCATCAAGATTGGGTGAAAAAGTGTTTGCTGAGATTTCAGGCAACTCGTAGTTTTTTGGAAGCTTGGCAGGCCCTTTCCATGAAAGTGATTCTCGCCAGTCTCTGCTTAGGGCTATATCAACAGCAAACAAACCATATAGATAGAACTTGAAACTGCTTTATTGTGTCAAGTTTCAAAGAGCTAGCACAAACCGTGTTTGATTTAGAGTTCCAAATACATGTATCCCTATAGGAGAAAACAGAGTGAAACCTCAAAATGAAACCGGTTACTGCCAACGAAGGGTTTAACCTAGAAGAACGAAATTTGGCGAGCCAAGTGGGATTGGTGTACTGATCATTACCTGAAAGTTTCATCAAGATTGGGTGAAAAAGTGTGTGCTGAGATTTCAGGCAACTCGTAGTTTTTTGGAAGCTTGGCAGGCCCTTTCCATGAAAGTGATTCTCGCCAGTCTCTGCTTAGGGCTACATCAACAGCAAACAAACCATAGAGATAGAACTTGAAACTGCTTTATTGTGTCAAGTTTCAAAGAGCTAGCACAAACCGTGTTTGATTTAGAGTTCCAAATACATGTATCCCTATAGGAGAAAACAGAGTGAAACCTCAAAATGAAACCGGTTACTGTCAACGAACGGTTTAACCTAGAAGAACGAAATTTGGCGAGCCAAGTGGGATTGGTGTACTGATGATTACCTGAAAGTTTCATCAAGATTGGGTGAAAAAGTGTGTGCTGAGATTTCAGGCAACTCGTAGTTTTTTGGAAGCTTGGCAGGCCCTTTCCATGAAAGTGATTCTCGCCAGTCTCTGCTTAGGGCTACATCAACAGCAAACAAACCATAGAGATAGAACTTGAAACTGCTTTATTGTGTCAAGTTTCAAAGAGCTAGCACAAACCGTGTTTGATTTAGAGTTCCAAATACATGTATCCCTATAGGAGAAAACAGAGTGAAACCTCAAAATGAAACCGGTTACTGCCAACGAACGGTTTAACCTAGAAGAACGAAATTTGGCGAGCCAAGTGGGATTGGTGTACTGATGATTACCTGAAAGTTTCATCAAGATTGGGTGAAAAAGTGTGTGCTGAGATTTCAGGCAACTCGTAGTTTTTTGGAAGCTTGGCAGGCCCTTTCCATGAAAGTGATTCTCGCCAGTCTCTGCTTAGGGCTACATCAACAGCAAACAAACCATAGAGATAGAACTTGAAACTTCTTTATTGTGTCAAGTTTCAAAGAGCTAGCACAAACCGTGTTTGATTTAGAGTTCCAAATACATGTATCCCTATAGGAGAAAACAGAGTGAAACCTCAAAATGAAACCGGTTACTGCCAACGAACGGTTTAACCTAGAAGAACGAAATTTGGCGAGCCAAGTGGGATTGGTGTACTGATGATTACCTGAAAGTTTAATCAAGATTGGGTGAAAAAGTGTGTGCTGAGATTTCAGGCAACTCGTAGTTTTTTGGAAGCTTGGCAGGCCCTTTCCATGAAAGTGATTCTGGCCAGTCTCTGCTTAGGGCTACATCAACAGCAAACAAACCATAGAGATAGAACTTGAAACTGCTTTATTGTGTCAAGATTCAAAGAGCTAGCACAAACCGTGTTTGATTTAGAGTTCCAAATACATGTATCCCTATAGGAGAAAACAGAGTGAAACCTCAAAATGAAACCGGTTACTGCCAACGAACGGTTTAACCTAGAAGAACGAAATTTGGCGAGCCAAGTGAGATTGGTGTACTGATCATTACCTGAAAGTTTCATCAAGATTGGGTGAAAAAGTGTGTGCTGAGATTTCAGGCAACTCGTAGTTTTTTGGAAGCTTGGCAGGCCCTTTCCATGAAAGTGATTCTCGCCAGTCTCTGCTTAGGGCTACATCAACAGCAAACAAACCATAGTGATAGAACTTGAAACTTCTTTATTGTGTCAAGTTTCAAAGAGCTAGCACAAACCGTGTTTGATTTAGAGTTCCAAATACATGTATCCCTATAGGAGAAAACAGAGTGAAACCTCAAAATGAAACCGGTTACTGCCAACGAACGGTTTAACCTAGAAGAACGAAATTTGGCGAGCCAAGTGGGATTGGTGTACTGATGATTACCTGAAAGTTTAATCAAGATTGGGTGAAAAAGTGTGTGCTGAGATTTCAGGCAACTCGTAGTTTTTTGGAAGCTTGGCAGGCCCTTTCCATGAAAGTGATTCTCGCCAGTCTCTGCTTAGGGCTACATCAACAGCAAACAAACCATAGAGATAGAACTTGAAACTGCTTTATTGTGTCAAGTTTCAAAGAGCTAGCACAAACCGTGTTCGATTTAGAGTTCCAAATACATGTATCCCTATAGGAGAAAACAGAGTGAAACCTCAAAATGAAACCGGTTAATGCCAACGAACGGTTTAACCGAGAAGGACGACATTTGGCGAGCCAAGTGGGATTGGTGTAGTGATCATTACCTGAAAGTTTCATCAAGATTGGGTGAAAAAGTGTGTGCTGAGATTTCAGGCAACTCGTAGTTTTTTGGAAGCTTGGCAGGCCCTTTCCATGAAAGTGATTCTCGCCAGTCTCTGCTTAGGGCTACATCAACAGCAAACAAACCATAGAGTTAGAACTTGAAACTGCTTTATTGTGTCAAGTTTCAAAGAGCTAGCAAAAACCGTGTTTGATTTAGAGTTCCAAATACATGCATCCCTATAGGAGAAAACAGAGTGAAACCTCAAAATGAAACCGGTTACTGCCAACGAACGGTTTAACCTAGAAGAACGAAATTTGGCGAGCCAAGTGAGATTGGTGTACTGATCATTACCTGAAAGTTTCATCAAGATTGGGAGAAAAAGTGTGTGCTGAGATTTCAGGCAACTCGTAGTTTTTTGGAAGCTTGGCAGGCCCTTTCCATGAAACTGATTCTCGCCAGTCTCTGCTTAGGGCTACATCAACAGCAAACAAACCATAGAGATAGAACTTGAAACTGCTTTATTGTGTCACGTTTCAAAGAGCTAGCACAAACCGTGTTTGATTTAGAGTTCCAAATACATGTATCCCTATAGGAGAAAACAGAGTGAAACCTCAAAATGGAACCGGTTACTGCCAACGAACGGTTTAACCTAGAAGAACGAAATTTGGCGAGCCAAGTGGGATTGGTGTACTGATGATTACCTGAAAGTTTAATCAAGATTGGGTGAAAAAGTGTGTGCTGAGATTTCCGGCAACTCGTAGTTTTTTGGAAGCTTGGCAGGCCCTTTCCATGAAAGTGATTCTCGCCAGTCTCTGCTTAGGGCTACATCAACAGCAAACAAACCATAGAGATAGAACTTGAAACTGCTTTATTGTGTCAAGTTTCAAAGAGCTAGCACAAACCGTGTTTGATTTAGAGTTCCAAATACATGTATCCCTATAGGAGAAAACAGAGTGAAACCTCAAAATGAAACCGGTTACTGCCAACGAACGGTTTAACCTAGAAGAACGAAATTTGGCGAGCCAAGTGGGATTGGTGTACTGATGATTACCTGAAAGTTTAATCAAGATTGGGTGAAAAAGTGTGTGCTGAGATTTCAGGCAACTCGTAGTTTTTTGGAAGCTTGGCAGGCCCTTTCCATGAAAGTGATTCTCGCCAGTCTCTGCTTAGGGCTACATCAACAGCAAACAAACCATAGAGATAGAACTTGAAACTGCTTTATTGTGTCAAGTTTCAAAGAGCTAGCACAAACCGTGTTTGATTTAGAGTTCCAAATACATGTATCCCTATAGGAGAAAACAGAGTGAAACCTCAAAATGAAACCGGTTACTGCCAACGAATGGTTTAACCTAGAAGAACGAAATTTGGCGAGCCAAGTGGGATTGGTGTACTGATCATTACCTGAAAGTTTCATCAAGATTGGGTGAAAAAGTGTTTGCTGAGATTTCAGGCAACTCGTAGTTTTTTGGAAGCTTGGCAGGCCCTTTCCATGAAAGTGATTCTCGCCAGTTTCTGCTTAGGGCTACATCAACAGCAAACAAACCATAGAGATAGAACTTGAAACTGCTTTATTGTGTCAAGATTCAAAGAGCTAGCACAAACCGTGTTTGATTTAGAGTTCCAAATACATGTATCCCTATAGGAGAAAACAGAGTGAAACCTCAAAATGAAACCAGTTACTGCCAACGAACGGTTTAACCTAGAAGAACGAAATTTGGCGAGCCAAGTGAGATTGGTGTACTGATCATTACCTGAAAGTTTCATCAAGATTGGGTGAAAAAGTGTGTGCTGAGATTTCAGGCAACTCGTAGTTTTTTGGAAGCTTGGCAGGCCCTTTCCATGAAAGTGATTCTCGCCAGTCTCTGCTTAGGGCTACATCAACAGCAAACAAACCATAGAGTTAGAACTTGAAACTTCTTTATTGTGTCAAGTTTCAAAGAGCTAGCACAAACCGTGTTTGATTTAGAGTTCCAAATACATGCATCCCTATAGGAGAAAACAGAGTGAAACCTCAAAATGAAACCGGTTACTGCCAACGAACGGTTTAACCTAGAAGAACGAAATTTGGCGAGCCAAGTGAGATTGGTGTACTGATCATTACCTGAAAGTTTCATCAAGATTGGGTGAAAAAGTGTGTGCTGAGATTTCAGGCAACTCGTAGTTTTTTGGAAGCTTGGCAGGCCCTTTCCATGAAAGTGATTCTCGCCAGTCTCTACTTAGGGCTACATCAACAGCAAACAAACCATAGAGATAGAACTTGAAACTGCTTTATTGAGTCACGTTTCAAAGAGCTAGCACAAACCGTGTTTGATTTAGAGTTCCAAATACATGTATCCCTATAGGAGAAAACAGAGTGAAACCTCAAAATGGAACTGGTTAATGCCAAAGAACGGTTTAACCTAGAAGAACGAAATTTGGCGAGCCAAGTGGGATTGGTGTACTGATGATTACCTGAAAGTTTAATCAAGATTGGGTGAAAAAGTGTGTGCTGAGATTTCAGGCAACTCGTAGTTTTTTGGAAGCTTGGCAGGCCCTTTCCATGAAAGTGATTCTCGCCAGTCTCTGCTTAGGGCTACATCAACAGCAAACAAACCATAGAGATAGAACTTGAAACTGCTTTATTGTGTCAAGTTTCAAAGAGCTAGCACAAACCGTGTTTGATTTAGAGTTCCAAATACATGTATCCCTATAGGAGAAAACAGAGTGAAACCTCAAAATGAAACCGGTTACTGCCAACGAACGGTTTAACCGAGAAGGACGAAATTTGGCGAGCCAAGTGGGATTGCTGTACTGATCATTACCTGAATGTTTCATCAAGATTGGGTGAAAAAGTGTGTGCTGAGTTTTCAGGCAACTCGTAGTTTTTTGGAAGCTTGGCAGGCCCTTTCCATGAAACTGATTCTCGCCAGTCTCTGCTTAGGGCTACATCAACAGCAAACAAACCATAGAGATAGAACTTGAAACTGCTTTATTGTGTCAAGTTTCAAAGAGCTAGCACAAACCGTGTTTGATTTAGAGTTCCAAATACATGTATCCCTATAGGAGAAAACAGAGTGAAACCTCAAAATGAAACCGGTTACTGCCAACGAACGGTTTAACCTAGAAGAACGAAATTTGGCGAGCCAAGTGGGATTGGTGTACTGATGATTACCTGAAAGTTTAATCAAGATTGGGTGAAAAAGTGTGTGCTGAGATTTCAGGCAACTCGTAGTTTTTTGGAAGCTTGGCAGGCCCTTTCCATGAAAGTGATTCTCGCCAGTCTCTGCTTAGGGCTACATCAACAGCAAACAAACCATAGAGATAGAACTTGAAACTGCTTTATTGTGTCAAGTTTCAAAGAGCTAGCACAAACCGTGTTTGATTTAGAGTTCCAAATACATGTATCCCTATAGGAGAAAACAGAGTGAAACCTCAAAATGAAACCGGTTACTGCCAACGAATGGTTTAACCTAGAAGAACGAAATTTGGCGAGCCAAGTGGGATTGGTGTACTGATCATTACCTGAAAGTTTCATCAAGATTGGGTGAAAAAGTGTTTGCTGAGATTTCAGGCAACTCGTAGTTTTTTGGAAGCTTGGCAGGCCCTTTCCATGAAAGTGATTCTCGCCAGTTTCTGCTTAGGGCTACATCAACAGCAAACAAACCATAGAGATAGAACTTGAAACTGCTTTATTGTGTCAAGATTCAAAGAGCTAGCACAAACCGTGTTTGATTTAGAGTTCCAAATACATGTATCCCTATAGGAGAAAACAGAGTGAAACCTCAAAATGAAACCAGTTACTGCCAACGAACGGTTTAACCTAGAAGAACGAAATTTGGCGAGCCAAGTGAGATTGGTGTACTGATCATTACCTGAAAGTTTCATCAAGATTGGGTGAAAAAGTGTGTGCTGAGATTTCAGGCAACTCGTAGTTTTTTGGAAGCTTGGCAGGCCCTTTCCATGAAAGTGATTCTCGCCAGTCTCTGCTTAGGGCTACATCAACAGCAAACAAACCATAGAGTTAGAACTTGAAACTTCTTTATTGTGTCAAGTTTCAAAGAGCTAGCACAAACCGTGTTTGATTTAGAGTTCCAAATACATGCATCCCTATAGGAGAAAACAGAGTGAAACCTCAAAATGAAACCGGTTACTGCCAACGAACGGTTTAACCTAGAAGAACGAAATTTGGCGAGCCAAGTGAGATTGGTGTACTGATCATTACCTGAAAGTTTCATCAAGATTGGGTGAAAA
This sequence comes from Ictidomys tridecemlineatus, assembly GCF_052094955.1. Lineage (NCBI taxonomy): Eukaryota > Metazoa > Chordata > Mammalia > Rodentia > Sciuridae > Ictidomys > Ictidomys tridecemlineatus. The sequence goes on along the minus strand of NW_027521624.1, from coordinate 57,407 downwards.
AGTGTGTGCTGAGATTTCAGGCAACTCGTAGTTTTTTGGAAGCTTGGCAGGCCCTTTCCATGAAAGTGATTCTCGCCAGTCTCTACTTAGGGCTACATCAACAGCAAACAAACCATAGAGATAGAACTTGAAACTGCTTTATTGAGTCACGTTTCAAAGAGCTAGCACAAACCGTGTTTGATTTAGAGTTCCAAATACATGTATCCCTATAGGAGAAAACAGAGTGAAACCTCAAAATGGAACTGGTTAATGCCAAAGAACGGTTTAACCTAGAAGAACGAAATTTGGCGAGCCAAGTGGGATTGGTGTACTGATGATTACCTGAAAGTTTAATCAAGATTGGGTGAAAAAGTGTGTGCTGAGATTTCAGGCAACTCGTAGTTTTTTGGAAGCTTGGCAGGCCCTTTCCATGAAAGTGATTCTCGCCAGTCTCTGCTTAGGGCTACATCAACAGCAAACAAACCATAGAGATAGAACTTGAAACTGCTTTATTGTGTCAAGTTTCAAAGAGCTAGCACAAACCGTGTTTGATTTAGAGTTCCAAATACATGTATCCCTATAGGAGAAAACAGAGTGAAACCTCAAAATGAAACCGGTTACTGCCAACGAACGGTTTAACCGAGAAGGACGAAATTTGGCGAGCCAAGTGGGATTGCTGTACTGATCATTACCTGAATGTTTCATCAAGATTGGGTGAAAAAGTGTGTGCTGAGTTTTCAGGCAACTCGTAGTTTTTTGGAAGCTTGGCAGGCCCTTTCCATGAAACTGATTCTCGCCAGTCTCTGCTTAGGGCTACATCAACAGCAAACAAACCATAGAGATAGAACTTGAAACTGCTTTATTGTGTCAAGTTTCAAAGAGCTAGCACAAACCGTGTTTGATTTAGAGTTCCAAATACATGCATCCCTATAGGAGAAAACAGAGTGAAACCTCAAAATGAAACCGGTTACTGCCAACGAACGGTTTAACCTAGAAGAACGAAATTTGGCGAGCCAAGTGGGATTGGTGTACTGATCATTACCTGAAAGTTTCATCAAGATTGGGTGAAAAAGTGTGTGCTGAGATTTCAGGCAACTCGTAGTTTTTTGGAAGCGTGGCAGGCCCTTTCCATGAAAGTGATTCTCGCCAGTCTCTGCTTAGGGCTACATCAACAGCAAACAAACCATAGAGATAGAACTTGAAACTGCTTTATTGTGTCACGTTTCAAAGAGCTAGCACAAACCGTGTTTGATTTAGAGTTACAAATACATGTATCCCTATAGGAGAAAACAGAGTGAAACCTCAAAATGGAACTGGTTACTGCCAACGAACGGTTTAACCTAGAAGAACGAAATTTGGCGAGCCAAGTGGGATTGGTGTACTGATCATTACCTGAAAGTTTCATCAAGATTGGGTGAAAAAGTGTGTGCTGAGATTTCAGGCAACTCGTAGTTTTTTGGAAGCTTGGCAGGCCCTTTCCATGAAAGTGATTCTCGCCAGTCTCTGCTTAGGGCTACATCAACAGCAAACAAACCATAGTGATAGAACTTGAAACTTCTTTATTGTGTCAAGTTTCAAAGAGCTAGCACAAACCGTGTTTGATTTAGAGTTCCAAATACATGTATCCTTATAGGAGAAAACACAGTGAAACCTCAAAATGAAACCGGTTACTGCCAACGAACGGTTTAACCTAGAAGAACGAAATTTGGCGAGCCAAGTGGGATTGGTGTACTGATGATTACCTGAAATTTTAATCAAGATTGGGTGAAAAAGTGTGTGCTGAGATTTCAGGCAACTCGTAGTTTTTTGGAAGCTTGGCAGGCCCTTTCCATGAAAGTGATTCTCGCCAGTCTCTGCTTAGGCCTACATCAACAGCAAAGAAACCATAGAGATAGAACTTGAAACTTCTTTATTGTGTCAAGTTTCAAAGAGCTAGCACAAACCGTGTTTGATTTAGAGTTCCAAATACATGCATCCCTATAGGAGAAAACAGAGTGAAACCTCAAAATGAAACCGGTTACTGCCAACGAACGGTTTAACCTAGAAGAACGAAATTTGGCGAGCCAAGTGAGATTGGTGTACTGATCATTACCTGAAAGTTTCATGAAGATTGGGTGAAAAAGTGTGTGCTGAGATTTCAGGCAACTCGTAGTTTTTTGGAATCTTGGCAGGCCCTTTCCATGAAAGTGATTCTTGCCAGTCTCTGCTTAGGGCTACATCAACAGCAAACAAACCATAGAGTTAGAACTTGAAACTTCTTTATTGTGTCAAGTTTCAAAGAGCTAGCACAAACCGTGTTTGATTTAGAGTTCCAAATACATGCATCCCTATAGGAGAAAACAGAGTGAAACCTCAAAATGAAACCGGTTACTGCCAACGAACGGTTTAACCTAGAAGAACGAAATTTGGCGAGCCAAGTGAGATTGGTGTACTGATCATTACCTGAAAGTTTCATCAAGATTGGGTGAAAAAGTGTGTGCTGAGATTTCAGGCAACTCGTAGTTTTTTGGAAGCCTGGCAGGCCCTTTCCATGAAAGTGATTCTCGCCAGTCTCTGCTTAGGGCTACATCAACAGCAAACAAACCATAGAGATAGAACTTGAAACTGCTTTATTGTGTCACGTTTCAAAGAGCTAGCACAAACCGTGTTTGATTTAGAGTTCCAAATACATGTATCCCTATAGGAGAAAACAGAGTGAAACCTCAAAATGGTACTGGTTACTGCCAACGAACGGTTTAACCTAGAAGAACGAAATTTGGCGAGCCAAGTGGGATTGGTGTACTGATCATTACCTGAAAGTTTCATCAAGATTGGGTGAAAAAGTGTGTGCTGAGATTTCAGGCAACTCGTAGTTTTTTGGAAGCTTGGCAGGCCCTTTCCATGAAAGTGATTCTCGCCAGTCTCTGCTTAGGGCTACATCAACAGCAAACAAACCATAGTGATAGAACTTGAAACTTCTTTATTGTGTCAAGTTTCAAAGAGCTAGCACAAACCGTGTTTGATTTAGAGTTCCAAATACATGTATCCCTATAGGAGAAAACAGAGTGAAACCTCAAAATGAAACCGGTTACTGCCAACGAACGGTTTAACCTAGAAGAACGAAATTTGGCGAGCCAAGTGGGATTGGTGTACTGATGATTACCTGAAAGTTTAATCAAGATTGGGTGAAAAAGTGTGTGCTGAGATTTCAGGCAACTCGTAGTTTTTTGGAAGCTTGGCAGGCCCTTTCCATGAAAGTGATTCTCGCCAGTCTCTGCTTAGGGCTACATCAACAGCAAACAAACCATAGAGATAGAACTTGAAACTGCTTTATTGTGTCAAGTTTCAAAGAGCTAGCACAAACCGTGTTTGATTTAGAGTTCCAAATACATGTATCCCTATAGGAGAAAACAGAGTGAAACCTCAAAATGAAACCGGTTACTGCCAACGAACGGTTTAACCGAGAAGGACGACATTTGGCGATCCAAGTGGGATTGGTGTAGTGATCATTACCTGAAAGTTTCATCAAGATTGGGTGAAAAAGTGTTTGCTGAGATTTCAGGCAACTCGTAGTTTTTTGGAAGCTTGGCAGGCCCTTTCCATGAAAGTGATTCTCGCCAGTCTCTGCTTAGGGCTACATCAACAGCAAACAAACCATAGAGTTAGAACTTGAAACTGCTTTATTGTGTCAAGTTTCAAAGAGCTAGCACAAACCGTGTTTGATTTAGAGTTCCAAATACATGCATCCCTATAGGAGAAAACAGAGTGAAACCTCAAAATGAAACCGGTTACTGCCAACGAACGGTTTAACCTAGAAGAACGAAATTTGGCGAGCCAAGTGAGATTGGTGTACTGATCATTACCTGAAAGTTTCATCAAGATTGGGTGAAAAAGTGTGTGCTGAGATTTCAGGCAACTCGTAGTTTTTTGGAAGCTTGGCAGGCCCTTTCCATGAAAGTGATTCTCGCCAGTCTCTGCTTAGGGCTACATCAACAGCAAACAAACCATAGAGATAGAACTTGAAACTGCTTTATTGTGTCACGTTTCAAAGAGCTAGCACAAACCGTGTTTGATTTAGAGTTCCAAATACATGTATCCCTATAGGAGAAAACAGAGTGAAACCTCAAAATGGAACCGGTTACTGCCAACGAACGGTTTAACCTAGAAGAACGAAATTTGGCGAGCCAAGTGGGATTGGTGTACTGATCATTACCTGAAAGTTTCATCAAGATTGGGTGAAAAAGTGTGTGCTGAGATTTCAGGCAACTCGTAGTTTTTTGGAAGCTTGGCAGGCCCTTTCCATGAAAGTGATTCTCGCCAGTCTCTGCTTAGGGCTACATCAACAGCAAACAAACTATAGAGATAGAACTTGAAACTTCTTTATTGTGTCAAGTTTCAAAGAGCTAGCACAAACCGTGTTTGATTTAGAATTCCAAATACATGAATCCCTATAGGAGAAAACAGAGTGAAACCTCAAAATGAAACCGGTTACTGCCAACGAACGGTTTAACCTAGAAGAACGAAATTTGGCGAGCCAAGTGGGATTGGTGTACTGATGATTACCTGAAAGTTTAATCAAGATTGGGTGAAAAAGTGTGTGCTGAGATTTCCGGCAACTCGTAGTTTTTTGGAAGCTTGGCAGGCCCTTTCCATGAAAGTGATTCTCGCCAGTCTCTGCTTAGGGCTACATCAACAGCAAACAAACCATAGAGATAGAACTTGAAACTGCTTTATTGTGTCAAGTTTCAAAGAGCTAGCACAAACCGTGTTTGATTTAGAGTTCCAAATACATGTATCCCTATAGGAGAAAACAGAGTGAAACCTCAAAATGAAACCGGTTACTGCCAACGAACGGTTTAACCTAGAAGAACGAAATTTGGCGAGCCAAGTGAGATTGGTGTACTGATCATTACCTGAAAGTTTCATCAAGATTGGGTGAAAAAGTGTGTGCTGAGATTTCAGGCAACTCGTAGTTTTTTGGAAGCTTGGCAGGCCCTTTCCATGAAAGTGATTCTCGCCAGTCTCTGCTTAGGGCTACATCAACAGCAAACAAACCATAGAGATAGAACTTGAAACTGCTTTATTGTGTCACGTTTCAAAGAGCTAGCACAAACCGTGTTTGATTTAGAGTTCCAAATACATGTATCCCTATAGGAGAAAACAGAGTGAAACCTCAAAATGGAACCGGTTACTGCCAACGAACGGTTTAACCTAGAAGAACGAAATTTGGCGAGCCAAGTGGGATTGGTGTACTGATCATTACCTGAAAGTTTCATCAAGATTGGGTGAAAAAGTGTGTGCTGAGATTTCAGGCAACTCGTAGTTTTTTGGAAGCTTGGCAGGCCCTTTCCATGAAAGTGATTCTCGCCAGTCTCTGCTTAGGGCTACATCAACAGCAAACAAACTATAGAGATAGAACTTGAAACTTCTTTATTGTGTCAAGTTTCAAAGAGCTAGCACAAACCGTGTTTGATTTAGAATTCCAAATACATGAATCCCTATAGGAGAAAACAGAGTGAAACCTCAAAATGAAACCGGTTACTGCCAACGAACGGTTTAACCTAGAAGAACGAAATTTGGCGAGCCAAGTGGGATTGGTGTACTGATGATTACCTGAAAGTTTAATCAAGATTGGGTGAAAAAGTGTGTGCTGAGATTTCCGGCAACTCGTAGTTTTTTGGAAGCTTGGCAGGCCCTTTCCATGAAAGTGATTCTCGCCAGTCTCTGCTTAGGGCTACATCAACAGCAAACAAACCATAGAGATAGAACTTGAAACTGCTTTATTGTGTCAAGTTTCAAAGAGCTAGCACAAACCGTGTTTGATTTAGAGTTCCAAATACATGTATCCCTATAGGAGAAAACAGAGTGAAACCTCAAAATGAAACCGGTTACTGCCAACGAACGGTTTAACCTAGAAGAACGAAATTTGGCGAGCCAAGTGGGATTGGTGTACTGATGATTACCTGAAAGTTTAATCAAGATTGGGTGAAAAAGTGTGTGCTGAGATTTCAGGCAACTCGTAGTTTTTTGGAAGCTTGGCAGGCCCTTTCAATGAAAGTGATTCTCGCCAGTCTCTGCTTAGGGCTACATCCACAGCAAACAAACCATAGAGATAGAACTTGAAACTGCTTTATTGTGTCAAGTTTCAAAGAGCTAGCACAAACCGTGTTTGATTTAGAGTTCCAAATACATGTATCCCTATAGGAGAAAACAGAGTGAAACCTCAAAATGAAACCGGTTACTGCCAACGAATGGTTTAACCTAGAAGAACGAAATTTGGCGAGCCAAGTGGGATTGGTGTACTGATCATTACCTGAAAGTTTCATCAAGATTGGGTGAAAAAGTGTGTGCTGAGATTTCAGGCAACTCGTAGTTTTTTGGAAGCTTGGCAGGCCCTTTCCATGAAAGTGATTCTCGCCAGTCTCTGCTTAGGGCTACATCAACAGCAAACAAACCATAGAGTTAGAACTTGAAACTTCTTTATTGTGTCAAGTTTCAAAGAGCTAGCACAAACCGTGTTTGATTTAGAGTTCCAAATACATGCATCCCTATAGGAGAAAACAGAGTGAAACCTCAAAATGAAACCGGTTACTGCCAACGAACGGTTTAACCTAGAAGAACGAAATTTGGCGAGCCAAGTGAGATTGGTGTACTGATCATTACCTGAAAGTTTCATCAAGATTGGGTGAAAAAGTGTGTGCTGAGATTTCAGGCAACTCGTAGTTTTTTGGAAGCTTGGCAGGCCCTTTCCATGAAAGTGATTCTCGCCAGTCTCTGCTTAGGGCTACATCAACAGCAAACAAACCATAGAGATAGAACTTGAAACTGCTTTATTGAGTCACGTTTCAAAGAGCTAGCACAAACCGTGTTTGATTTAGAGTTCCAAATACATGTATCCCTATAGGAGAAAACAGAGTGAAACCTCAAAATGGAACTGGTTAATGCCAACGAACGGTTTAACCTAGAAGAACGAAATTTGGTGAGCCAAGTGCGATTGGTGTACTGATCATTACCTGAAAGTTTCATCAAGATTGGGTGAAAAAGTGTGTGCTGCGATTTCAGGCAACTCGAAGTTTTTTGGAAGCTTGGCAGGCCCTTTCCTTGAAAGTGATTCTCGCCAGTCTCTGCTTAGGGCTACATCAACAGCAAACAAACCATAGAGATAGAACTTGAAACTTCTTTATTGTGTCAAGTTTCAAAGAGCTAGCACAAACCGTGTTTGATTTAGAGTTCCAAATACATGTATCCCTATAGGAGAAAACAGAGTGAAACCTCAAAATGAAACCGGTTACTGCCAACGAACGGTTTAACCTAGAAGAACGAAATTTGGCGAGCCAAGTGGGATTGGTGTACTGATGATTACCTGAAAGTTTAATCAAGATTGGGTGAAAAAGTGTGTGCTGAGATTTCAGGCAACTCGTAGTTTTTTGGAAGCTTGGCAGGCCCTTTCCATGAAAGTGATTCTCGCCAGTCTCTGCTTAGGGCTACATCAACAGCAAACAAACCATAGAGATAGAACTTGAAACTGCTTTATTGTGTCAAGTTTCAAAGAGCTAGCACAAACCGTGTTTGATTTAGAGTTCCAAATACATGTATCCCTATAGGAGAAAACAGAGTGAAACCTCAAAATGAAACCGGTTACTGCCAACGAACGGTTTAACCGAGAAGGACGAAATTTGGCGAGCCAAGTGGGATTGCTGTACTGATCATTACCTGAATGTTTCATCAAGATTGGGTGAAAAAGTGTTTGCTGAGATTTCAGGCAACTCGTAGTTTTTTGGAAGCTTGGCAGGCCCTTTCCATGAAACTGATTCTCGCCAGTCTCTGCTTAGGGCTACATCAACAGCAAACAAACCATAGAGATAGACCTTGAAACTGCTTTATTGTGTCAAGATTCAAAGAGCTAGCACAAACCGTGTTTGATTTAGAGTTCCAAATACATGTATCCCTATAGGAGAAAACAGAGTGAAACCTCAAAATGAAACCGGTTACTGCCAAAAAACGGTTTAACCTAGAAGAACGAAATTTGGCGAGCCAAGTGAGATTGGTGTACTGATCATTACCTGAAAGTTTCATCAAGATTGGGTGAAAAAGTGTGTGCTGAGATTTCAGGCAACTCGTAGTTTTTTGGAAGCTTGGCAGGCCCTTTCCATGAAAGTGATTCTCGCCAGTCTCTGCTTAGGGCTACATCAACAGCAAACAAACCATAGAGATAGAACTTGAAACTGCTTTATTGAGTCACGTTTCAAAGAGCTAGCACAAACCGTGTTTGATTTAGAGTTCCAAATACATGTATCCCTATAGGAGAAAACAGAGTGAAACCTCAAAATGGAACTGGTTAATGCCAACGAACGGTTTAACCTAGAAGAACGAAATTTGGTGAGCCAAGTGCGATTGGTGTACTGATCATTACCTGAAAGTTTCATCAAGATTGGGTGAAAAAGTGTGTGCTGAGATTTCAGGCAACTCGAAGTTTTTTGGAAGCTTGGCAGGCCCTTTCCTTGAAAGTGATTCTCGCCAGTCTCTGCTTAGGGCTACATCAACAGCAAACAAACCATAGAGATAGAACTTGAAACTTCTTTATTGTGTCAAGTTTCAAAGAGCTAGCACAAACCGTGTTTGATTTAGAGTTCCAAATACATGTATCCCTATAGGAGAAAACAGAGTGAAACCTCAAAATGAAACCGGTTACTGCCAACGAACGGTTTAACCTAGAAGAACGAAATTTGGCGAGCCAAGTGGGATTGGTGTACTGATGATTACCTGAAAGTTTAATCAAGATTGGGTGAAAAAGTGTGTGCTGAGATTTCAGGCAACTCGTAGTTTTTTGGAAGCTTGGCAGGCCCTTTCCATGAAAGTGATTCTCGCCAGTCTCTGCTTAGGGCTACATCAACAGCAAACAAACCATAGAGATAGAACTTGAAACTGCTTTATTGTGTCAAGTTTCAAAGAGCTAGCACAAACCTTGTTTGATTTAGAGTTCCAAATACATGTATCCCTATAGGAGAAAACAGAGTGAAACCTCAAAATGAAACCGGTTACTGCCAACGAACGGTTTAACCGAGAAGGACGAAATTTGGCGAGCCAAGTGGGATTGCTGTACTGATCATTACCTGAATGTTTCATCAAGATTGGGTGAAAAAGTGTTTGCTGAGATTTCAGGCAACTCGTAGTTTTTTGGAAGCTTGGCAGGCCCTTTCCATGAAACTGATTCTCGCCAGTCTCTGCTTAGGGCTACATCAACAGCAAACAAACCATAGAGATAGACCTTGAAACTGCTTTATTGTGTCAAGATTCAAAGAGCTAGCACAAACCGTGTTTGATTTAGAGTTCCAAATACATGTATCCCTATAGGAGAAAACAGAGTGAAACCTCAAAATGAAACCGGTTACTGCCAAAAAACGGTTTAACCTAGAAGAACGAAATTTGGCGAGCCAAGTGAGATTGGTGTACTGATCATTACCTGAAAGTTTCATCAAGATTGGGTGAAAAAGTGTGTGCTGAGATTTCAGGCAACTCGTAGTTTTTTGGAAGCTTGGCAGGCCCCTTCCATGAAAGTGATTCTCGCCAGTCTCTGCTTAGGGCTACATCAACAGCAAACAAACCATAGAGTTAGAACTTGATACTTCTTTATTGTGTCAATTTTCAAAGAGCTAGCACAAACCGTGTTTGATTTAGAGTTCCAAATACATGCATCCCTATAGGAGAAAACAGAGTGAAACCTCAAAATGGAACCGGTTACTGCCAACGAACGGTTTAACCTAGAAGAACGAAATTTGGCGAGCCAAGTGGGATTGGTGTACTGATCATTACCTGAAAGTTTCATCAAGATTGGGTGAAAAAGTGTGTGCTGAGATTTCAGGCAACTCGTAGTTTTTTGGAAGCTTGGCAGGCCCTTTCCATGAAAGTGATTCTCGCCAGTCTCTGCTTAGGGCTACATCAACAGCAAACAAACCATAGAGATAGAACTTGAAACTTCTTTATTGTGTCAAGTTTCAAAGAGCTAGCACAAACCGTGTTTGATTTAGAATTCCAAATACATGAATCCCTATAGGAGAAAACAGAGTGAAACCTCAAAATGAAACCGGTTACTGCCAACGAACGGTTTAACCTAGAAGAACGAAATTTGGCGAGCCAAGTGGGATTGGTGTACTGATGATTACCTGAAAGTTTAATCAAGATTGGGTGAAAAAGTGTGTGCTGAGATTTCCGGCAACTCGTAGTTTTTTGGAAGCTTGGCAGGCCCTTTCCATGAAAGTGATTCTCGCCAGTCTCTGCTTAGGGCTACATCAACAGCAAACAAACCATAGAGATAGAACTTGAAACTGCTTTATTGTGTCAAGTTTCAAAGAGCTAGCACAAACCGTGTTTGATTTAGAGTTCCAAATACATGTATCCCTATAGGAGAAAACAGAGTGAAACCTCAAAATGAAACCGGTTACTGCCAACGAACGGTTTAACCTAGAAGAACGAAATTTGGCGAGCCAAGTGGGATTGGTGTACTGATGATTACCTGAAAGTTTAATCAAGATTGGGTGAAAAAGTGTGTGCTGAGATTTCAGGCAACTCGTAGTTTTTTGGAAGCTTGGCAGGCCCTTTCCATGAAAGTGATTCTCGCCAGTCTCTGCTTAGGGCTACATCAACAGCAAACAAACCATAGAGATAGAACTTGAAACTGCTTTATTGTGTCAAGTTTCAAAGAGCTAGCACAAACCGTGTTTGATTTAGAGTTCCAAATACATGTATCCCTATAGGAGAAAACAGAGTGAAACCTCAAAATGAAACCGGTTACTGCCAACGAATGGTTTAACCTAGAAGAACGAAATTTGGCGAGCCAAGTGGGATTGGTGTACTGATCATTACCTGAAAGTTTCATCAAGATTGGGTGAAAAAGTGTGTGCTGATATTTCAGGCAACTCGTAGTTTTTTGGAAGCTTGGCAGGCCCTTTCCATGAAAGTGATTCTCGCCAGTCTCTGCTTAGGGCTACATCAACAGCAAACAAACCATAGAGATAGAACTTGAAACTGTTTTATTGTGTCAAGATTCAAAGAGCTAGCACAAACCGTGTTTGATTTAGAGTTCCAAATACATGTATCCCTATAGGAGAAAACAGAGTGAAACCTCAAAATGAAACCAGTTACTGCCAACGAACGGTTTAACCTAGAAGAACGAAATTTGGCGAGCCAAGTGAGATTGGTGTACTGATCATTACCTGAAAGTTTCATCAAGATTGGGTGAAAAAGTCTGTGCTGAGATTTCAGGCAACTCGTAGTTTTTTGGAAGCTTGGCAGGCCCTTTCCATGAAAGTGATTCTCGCCAGTCTCTGCTTAGGGCTACATCAACAGCAAACAAACCATAGAGTTAGAACTTGAAACTTCTTTATTGTGTCAAGTTTCAAAGAGCTAGCACAAACCGTGTTTGATTTAGAGTTCCAAATACATGCATCCCTATAGGAGAAAACAGAGTGAAACCTCAAAATGAAACCGGTTACTGCCAACGAACGGTTTAACCTAGAAGAACGAAATTTGGCGAGCCAAGTGAGATTGGTGTACTGATCATTACCTGAAAGTTTCATCAAGATTGGGTGAAAAAGTGTGTGCTGAGATTTCAGGCAACTCGTAGTTTTTTGGAAGCTTGGCAGGCCCTTTCCATGAAAGTGATTCTCGCCAGTCTCTGCTTAGGGCTACATCAACAGCAAACAAACCATAGAGATAGAACTTGAAACTGCTTTATTGAGTCACGTTTCAAAGAGCTAGCACAAACCGTGTTTGATTTAGAGTTCCAAATACATGTATCCCTATAGGAGAAAACAGAGTGAAACCTCAAAATGGAACTGGTTAATGCCAACGAACGGTTTAACATAGAAGAACGAAATTTGGTGAGCCAAGTGCGATTGGTGTACTGATCATTACCTGAAAGTTTCATCAAGATTGGGTGAAAAAGTGTGTGCTGAGATTTCAGGCAACTCGAAGTTTTTGGAAGCTTGGCAGGCCCGTTCCTTGAAAGTGATTCTCGCCAGTCTCTGCTTAGGGCTACATCAACAGCAAACAAACCATAGAGATAGAACTTGAAACTTCTTTATTGTGTCAAGTTTCAAAGAGCTAGCACAAACCGTGTTTGATTTAGAGTTCCAAATACATGTATCCCTATAGGAGAAAACAGAGTGAAACCTCAAAATGAAACCGGTTACTGCCAACGAACGGTTTAACCTAGAAGAACGAAATTTGGCGAGCCAAGTGGGATTGGTGTACTGATCATTACCTGAAAGTTTCATCAAGATTGGGTGAAAAAGTGTGTGCTGAGATTTCAGGCAACTCGTAGTTTTTGGAAGCTTGGCAGGCCCTTTCCATGAAAGTGATTCTCGCCAGTCTCTGCTTAGGGCTACATCAACAGCAAACAAACCATAGAGATAGAACTTGAAACTGCTTTATTGTGTCAAGTTTCAAAGAGCTAGCACAAACCGTGTTTGATTTAGAGTTCCAAATACATGTATCCCTATAGGAGAAAACAGAGTGAAACCTCAAAATGAAACCGGTTACTGCCAACGAACGGTTTAACCGAGAAGGACGAAATTTGGCGAGCCAAGTGGGATTGCTGTACTGATCATTACCTGAATGTTTCATCAAGATTGGGTGAAAAAGTGTGTGCTGAGATTTCAGGCAACTCGTAGTTTTTTGGAAGCTTGGCAGGCCCTTTCCATGAAACTGATTCTCGCCAGTCTCTGCTTAGGGCTACATCAACAGCAAACAAACCATAGAGATAGACCTTGAAACTGCTTTATTGTGTCAAGATTCAAAGAGCTAGCACAAACCGTGTTTGATTTAGAGTTCCAAATACATGTATCCCTATAGGAGAAAACAGAGTGAAACCTCAAAATGAAACCGGTTACTGCAAAAAAACGGTTTAACCTAGAAGAACGAAATTTGGCGAGCCAAGTGAGATTGGTGTACTGATCATTACCTGAAAGTTTCATCAAGATTGGTTGAAAAAGTGTGTGCTGAGATTTCAGGCAACTCGTAGTTTTTTGGAAGCTTGGCAGGCCCCTTCCATGAAAGTGATTCTCGCCAGTCTCTGCTTAGGGCTACATCAACAGCAAACAAACCATAGAGTTAGAACTTGAAACTTCTTTATTGTGTCAATTTTCAAAGAGCTAGCACAAACCGTGTTTGAATTAGAGTTCCAAATACATGCATCCCTATAGGAGAAAACAGAGTGAAACCTCAAAATGAAACCGGTTACTGCCAACGAACGGTTTAACCTAGAAGAACGAAATTTGGCGAGCCAAGTGAGATTGGTGTACTGATCATTACCTGAAAGTTTCATCAAGATTGGGTGAAAAAGTGTGTGCTGAGATTTCAGGCAACTCGTAGTTTTTTGGAAGCTTGGCAGGCCCTTTCCATGAAAGTGATTCTCGCCAGTCTCTGCTTAGGGCTACATCAACAGCAAACAAACCATAGAGATAGAACTTGAAACTGCTTTATTGTGTCACGTTTCAAAGAGCTACCACAAACCGTGTTTGATTTAGAGTTACAAATACATGTATCCCTATAGGAGAAAACAGAGTGAAACCTCAAAATGGAACTGGTTACTGCCAACGAACGGTTTAACCTAGAAGAACGAAATTTGGCGAGCCAAGTGGGATTGGTGTACTGATCATTACCTGAAAGTTTCATCAAGATTGGGTGAAAAAGTGTGTGCTGAGATTTCAGGCAACTCGTAGTTTTTTGGAAGCTTGGCAGGCCCTTTCCATGAAAGTGATTCTCGCCAGTCTCTGCTTAGGGCTACATCAACAGCAAACAAACCATAGTGATAGAACTTGAAACTTCTTTATTGTGTCAAGTTTCAAAGAGCTAGCACAAACCGTGTTTGATTTAGAGTTCCAAATACATGTATCCCTATAGGAGAAAACAGAGTGAAACCTCAAAATGAAACCGGTTACTGCCAACGAACGGTTTAACCTAGAAGAACGAAATTTGGCGAGCCAAGTGGGATTGGTGTACTGATGATTACCTGATAGTTTAATCAAGATTGGGTGAAAAAGTGTGTGCTGAGATTTCAGGCAACTCGTAGTTTTTTGGAAGCTTGGCAGGCCCTTTCCATGAAAGTGATTCTCGCCAGTCTCTGCTTAGGCCTACATCAACAGCAAACAAACCATAGAGATAGAACTTGAAACTGCTTTATTGTGTCAAGTTTCAAAGAGCTAGCACAAACCGTGTTTGATTTAGAGTTCCAAATACATGCATCCCTATAGGAGAAAACAGAGTGAAACCTCAAAATGAAACCGGTTACTGCCAACGAACGGTTTAACCTAGAAGAACGAAATTTGGCGATCCAAGTGAGATTGGTGTACTGATCATTACCTGAAAGTTTCATCAAGATTGGGTGAAAAAGTGTGTGCTGAGATTTCAGGCAACTCGTAGTTTTTTGGAAGCTTGGCAGGCCCTTTCCATGAAAGTGATTCTCGCCAGTCTCTGCTTAGGGCTACATCAACAGCAAACAAACCATAGAGATAGAACTTGAAACTGCTTTATTGTGTCACGTTTCAAAGAGCTAGCACAAACCGTGTTTGATTTAGAGTTCCAAATACATGTATCCCTATAGGAGAAAACAGAGTGAAACCTCAAAATGGAACCGGTTACTGCCACGAACGGTTTAACCTAGAAGAACGAAATTTGGCGAGCCAAGTTGGGATTGGTGTACTGATCATTACCTGAAAGTTTCATCAAGATTGGGTGAAAAAGTGTGTGCTGAGATTTCAGGCAACTCGTAGTTTTTTGGAAGCTTGGCAGGCCCTTTCCATGAAAGTGATTCTCGCCAGTCTCTGCTTAGGGCTACATCAACAGCAAACAAACCATAGAGATAGAACTTGAAACTTCTTTATTGTGTCAAGTTTCAAAGAGCTAGCACAAACCGTGTTTGATTTAGAATTTCAAATACATGAATCCCTATAGGAGAAAACAGAGTGAAACCTCAAAATGAAACCGGTTACTGCCAACGAACGGTTAACCTAGAAGAACGAAATTTGGCGAGCCAAGTGGGATTGGTATACTGATGATTACCTGAATGTTTAATCAAGATTGGGTGAAAAAGTGTGTGCTGAGATTTCCGGCAACTCGTAGTTTTTTGGAAGCTTGGCAGGCCCTTTCCATGAAAGTGATTCTCGCCAGTCTCTGCTTAGGGCTACATCAACAGCAAACAAACCATAGAGATAGAACTTGAAACTGCTTTATTGTGTCAAGTTTCAAAGAGCTAGCACAAACCGTGTTTGATTTAGAGTTCCAAATACATGTATCCCTATAGGAGAAAACAGAGTGAAACCTCAAAATGAAACCGGTTACTGCCAACGAACGGTTTAACCTAGAAGAACGAAATTTGGCGAGCCAAGTGGGATTGGTGTACTGATGATTACCTGAAAGTATCATCAAGATTGGGTGAAAAAGTGTGTGCTGAGATTTCAGGCAACTCGTAGTTTTTTGGAAGCTTGGCAGGCCCTTTCCATGAAAGTGATTCTCGCCAGTCTCTGCTTAGGGCTACATCAACAGCAAACAAACCATAGAGATAGAACTTTGAAACTGCTTTATGTGTCAAGTTTCAAAGAGCTAGCACAACCGTGTTTGATTTAGAGTTCCAAATACATGTATCCCTATAGGAGAAAACAGAGTGAAACCCTCAAAATGAAACCGGTTACTGCCAACGAACGGTTTAACCTAGAAGAACGAAATTTGGCGAGCCAAGTGGGATTGGTGTACTGATCATTACCTGAAAGTTTCATCAAGATTGGGTGAAAAAGTGTGTGCTGAGATTTCAGGCAACTCGTAGTTTTTTGGAAGCTTGGCAGGCCCTTTCCATGAAAGTGATTCTCGCCAGTCTCTGCTTAGGGCTACATCAACAGCAAACAAACCATAGAGATAGAACTTGAAACTTCTTTATTGTGTCAAGTTTGAAAGAGCTAGCACAAACCGTGTTTGATTTAGAGTTCCAAATACATGCATCCCTATAGGAGAAAACAGAGTGAAACCTCAAAATGAAACCGGTTACTGCCAACGAACGGTTTAACCTAGAAGAACGAAATTTGGCGAGCCAAGTGAGATTGGTGTACTGATCATTACTTGAAAGTTTCATCAAGATTGGGTGAAAAAGTGTGTGCTGAGATTTCAGGCAACTCGTAGTTTTTTGGAAGCTTGGCAGGCCCTTTCCATGAAAGTGATTCTCGCCAGTCTCTGCTTAGGGCTACATCAACAGCAAACAAACCATAGAGATAGAAATTGAAACTGCTTTATTGTGTCACGTTTCAAAGAGCTAGCACAAACCGTGTTTGATTTAGAGTTCCAAATACATGTATCCCTATAGGAGAAAACAGAGTGAAACCTCAAAATGGAACTGGTTAATGCCAACGAACGGTTTAACCTAGAAGAACGAAATTTGGCGAGCCAAGTGGGATTGGTGTACTGATCATTACCTGAAAGTTTCATCAAGATTGGGTGAAAAAGTGTGTGCTGAGATTTCAGGCAACTCCTAGTTTTTTGGAAGCTTGGCAGGCCCTTTCCTTGAAAGTGATTCTCGCCAGTCTCTGCTTAGGGCTACATCAACAGCAAACAAACCATAGAGATAGAACTTGAAACTTCTTTATTGTGTCAAGTTTCAAAGAGCTAGCACAAACCGTGTTTGATTTAGAGTTCCAAATACATGTATCCCTATAGGAGAAAACAGAGTGAAACCTCAAATGAAACCGGTTACTGCCAACGAACGGTTTAACCGAGAAGGACGAAATTTGGCGAGCCAAGTGGGATTGCTGTACTGATCATTACCTGAATGTTTCATCAAGATTGGGTGAAAAAGTGTGTGCTGAGATTTCAGGCAACTCGTAGTTTTTTGGAAGCTTGGCAGGCCCTTTCCATTGAAACTGATTCTCGCCAGTCTCTGCTTAGGGCTACATCAACAGCAAACAAACCATAGAGATAGAACTTGAAACTGCTTTATTGTGTCAAGATTCAAAGAGCTAGCACAAACCGTGTTTGATTTAGAGTTCCAAATACATGTATCCCTATAGGAGAAAACAGAGTGAAACCTCAAAATGAAACCGGTTACTGCCAACGAACGGTTTAATCTAGAAGAACGAAATTTGGCGATCCAAGTGAGATTGGTGTACTGATCATTACCTGAAAGTTTCATCATGATTGGGTGAAAAAGTGTGTGCTGAGATTTCAGGCAACTCGTAGTTTTTTGGAAGCTTGGCAGGCCCTTTCCATGAAAGTGATTCTCGCCAGTCTCTGCTTAGGGCTACATCAACAGCAAACAAACCATAGAGATAGAACTTGAAACTGCTTTATTGTGTCACGTTTCAAAGAGCTAGCACAAACCGTGTTTGATTTAGAGTTCCAAATACATGTATCCCTATAGGAGAAAACAGAGTGAAACCTCAAAATGGAACTGGTTACTGCCAACGAACGGTTTAACTAGAAGAACGAAATTTGGTGAGCCAAGTGGGATTGGTGTACTGATCATTACCTGAAAGTTTCATCAAGATTGGGTGAAAAAGTCTGTGCTGAGATTTCAGGCAACTCGTAGTTTTTTGGAAGCTTGGCAGGCCCTTTCCATGAAAGTGATTCTCGCCAGTCTCTGCTTAGGGCTACATCAACAGCAAACAAACCATAGAGATAGAACTTGAAACTTCTTTATTGTGTCAAGTTTCAAAGAGCTAGCACAAACCGTGTTTGATTTAGAATTCCAAATACATGAATCCCTATAGGAGAAACAGAGTGAAACCTCAAAATGAAACCGGTTACTGCCAACGAACGGTTTAACCTAGAAGAACGAAAATTTGGCGAGCCAAGTGGGATTGGTGTACTGATGATTACCTGAAAGCTTAATCAAGATTGGGTGAAAAAGTGTGTGCTGAGATTTCCGGCAACTCGTAGTTTTTTGGAAGCTTGGCAGGCCCTTTCCATGAAAGTGATTCTCGCCAGTCTCTGCTTAGGGCTACATCAACAGCAAACAAACCATAGAGATAGAACTTGAAACTGCTTTATTGTGTCAAGTTTCAAAGAGCTAGCACAAACCGTGTTTGATTTAGAGTTCCAAAATACATGTATCCCTATAGGAGAAAACAGAGTGAAACCTCAAAATGAAACCGGTTACTGCCAATGAACGGTTTAACCTAGAAGAACGAAATTTGGCGAGCCAAGTGGGATTGGTGTACTGATGATTACCTGAAAGTTTCATCAAGATTGGGTGAAAAGTGTGTGCTGAGATTTCAGGCAACTCGTAGTTTTTGGAAGCTTGGCAGGCCCTTTCCATGAAAGTGATTCTCGCCAGTCTCTGCTTAGGGCTACATCAACAGCAAACAAACCATAGAGATAGAACTTGAAACTGCTTTATTGTGTCAAGTTTCAAAGAGCTAGCACAAAACCGTGTTTGATTTAGAGTTCCAAATACATGTATCCCTATAGGAGAAAACAGAGTGAAACCTCAAAATGAAACCGGTTACTGCCAACGAACGGTTTAACCTAGAAGAACGAAATTTGGCGAGCCAAGTGGGATTGGTGTACTGATCATTACCTGAAAGTTTCATCAAGATTGGGTGAAAAAGTGTGTGCTGAGATTTCAGGCAACTCGTAGTTTTTTGGAAGCTTGGCAGGCCCTTTCCATGAAAGTGATTCTCGCCAGTCTCTGCTTAGGGCTACAGCAACAGCAAACAAACCATAGAGATAGAACTTGAAACTGCTTTATTGTGTCAAGATTCAAAGAGCTAGCACAAACCGTGTTTGATTTAGAGTTCCAAATACATGTATCCCTATAGGAGAAAACAGAGTGAAACCTCAAAATGAAACCAGTTACTGCCAACGAACGGTTTAACCTAGAAGAACGAAATTTGGCGAGCCAAGTGAGATTGGTGTACTGATCATTACCTGAAAGTTTCATCAAGATTGGGTGAAAAAGTGTGTGCTGAGATTTCAGGCAACTCGTAGTTTTTTGGAAGCTTGGCAGGCCCTTTCCATGAAAGTGATTCTCGCCAGTCTCTGCTTAGGGCTACATCAACAGCAAACAAACCATAGAGTTAGAACTTGAAACTGCTTCATTGTGTCAAGATTCAAAGAGCTAGCACAAACCGTGTTTGATTTAGAGTTCCAAATACATGTATCCCTATAGGAGAAAACAGAGTGAAACCTCAAAATGAAACCGGTTACTGCCAACGAACGGTTTAACCTAGAAGAACGAAATTTGGCGAGCCAAGTGAGATTGGTGTACTGATCATTACCTGAAAGTTTCATCAAGATTGGGTGAAAAAGTGTGTGCTGAGATTTCAGGCAACTCGTAGTTTTTTGGAAGCTTGGCAGGCCCTTTCCATGAAAGTGATTCTCGCCAGTCTCTGCTTAGGGCTACATCAACAGCAAACAAACCATAGAGATAGAACATGAAACTGCTTTATTGTGTCACGTTTCAAAGAGCTAGCACAAACCGTGTTTGATTTAGAGTTCCAAATACATGTATCCCTATAGGAGAAAACAGAGTGAAACCTCAAAATGGAACTGGTTACTGCCAACGAACGGTTTAACCTAGAAGAACGAAATTTGGCGAGCCAAGTGGGATTGCTGTACTGATCATTACCTGAATGTTTCATCAAGATTGGGTGAAAAAGTCTGTGCTGAGATTTCAGGCAACTCGTAGTTTTTTGGAAGCTTGGCAGGCCCTTTCCATGAAGTGATTCTCGCCAGTCTCTGCTTAGGGCTACATCAACAGCAAACAAACCATAGAGATAGAACTTGAAACTTCTTTATTGTGTCAAGTTTCAAAGAGCTAGCACAAACCGTGTTTGATTTAGAATTCCAAATACATGAATCCCTATAGGAGAAACAGAGTGGAAACCTCAAAATGAAACCGGTTACTGCCCACGAACGGTTTAACCTAGAAGAACGAAATTTGGCGAGCAAGTGGGATTGGTGTACTGATGATTACCTGAAAGCTTAATCAAGATTGGGTGAAAAAGTGTGTGCTGAGATTTCCGGCAACTCGTAGTTTTTTGGAAGCTTGGCAGGCCCTTTCCATGAAAGTGATTCTCGCCAGTCTCTGCTTAGGGCTACATCAACAGCAAACAAACCATAGAGATAGAACTTGAAACTTCTTTATTGTGTCAAGTTTCAAAGAGCTAGCACAAACCGTGTTTGATTTAGAATTCCAAATACATGAATCCCTATAGGAGAAAACAGAGTGAAACCTCAAAATGAAACCGGTTACTGCCAACGAACGGTTTAACCTAGAAGAACGAAATTTGGCGAGCCAAGTGGGGATTGGTGTACTGATGATTACCTGAAAGTTTAATCAAGATTGGGTGAAAAAGTGTGTGCTGAGATTTCCGGCAACTCATAGTTTTTTGGAAGCTTGGCAGGCCCTTTCCATGAAAGTGATTCTCGCCAGTCTCTGCTTAGGGCTACATCAACAGCAAACAAACCATAGAGATAGAACTTGAAACTGCTTTATTGTGTCAAGTTTCAAAGAGCTAGCACAAACCGTGTTTGATTTAGAGTTCCAAATACATGTATCCCAATAGGAGAAAACAGAGTGAAACCTCAAAATGAAACCGGTTACTGCCAACGAACGGTTTAACCTAGAAGAACGAAATTTGGCGAGCCAAGTGGGATTGGTGTACTGATCATTACCTGAAAGTTTCATCAAGATTGGGTGAAAAGTGTGTGCTGAGATTTCAGGCAATTCGTAGTTTTTTGGAAGCTTAGCAGGCCCTTTCCTTGAAAGTCATACTCGCCAGTCTCTGCTTAGGGCTACATCAACAGCAAACAAACCATAGAGATAGAACTTGAAACTGCTTTATTGTGTCAAGTTTCAAAGAGCTAGCACAAACCGTGTTTGATTTAGAGTTCCAAATACATGTATCCCTATAGGAGAAAACAGAGTGAAACCTCAAAATGAAACCGGTTACTGCCAACGAACGGTTTAACCTAGAAGAACGAAATTTGGCGAGCCAAGTGGGATTGGTGTACTGATCATTACCTGAAAGTATCATCAAGATTGGGTGAAAAAGTTTGTGCTGAGATTTCCGGCAACTCGTAGTTTTTTGGAAGCTTGGCAGGCCCTTTCCATGAAAATGATTCTCGCCAGTCTCTGCTTAGGGCTACATCAACAGCAAACAAACCATAGAGATAGAACTTGAAACTGCTTTATTGTGTCACGTTTCAAAGAGCTAGCACAACCGTGTTTGATTTAGAGTTCCAAATACATGTATCCCTATAGGAGAAAACGGAGTGAAACCTCAAAATGAAACCGGTTACTTCCAACGAACGGTTTAACCTAGAAGAACGAAATTAGGCAAGCCAAGTGGGATTGGTGTACTGATGATTACCTGAAAGTTTAATCAAGATTGGGTGAAAAAGTGTGTGCTGAGATTCCCGGCAACTCGTAGTTTTTTGGAAGCTTGGCAGGCCCTTTCCATGAAAGTGATTCTCGCCAGTCTCTGCTTAGGGCTACATCAACAGCAAACAAACATAGAGATAGAACTTGAAACTGCTTTATTGTGTCAAGTTTCAAAGAGCTAGCACAAACCGTGTTTGATTTAGAGTTCCAAATACATGTATCCCTATAGGAGAAAACAGAGTGAAACCTCAAAATGAAACCGGTTACTGCCAACGAACGGTTTAAACTAGAAGAACGAAATTTGGCGAGCCAAGTGGGATTGGTGTAGTGATCATTACCTGAAAGTTTCATCAAGATTGGGTGAAAAAGTGTGTGCTGAGATTTCAGGCAACTCGTAGTTTTTTGGAAGCTTGGCAGGCCCTTTCCATGAAACTGATTCTCGCCAGTCTCTGCTTAGGGCTACATCAACAGCAAACAAACCATAGAGATAGAACTTGAAACTGCTTTATTGTGTCAAGATTCAAAGAGCTAGCACAAACCGTGTTTGATTTAGAGTTCCAAATACATTTATCCCTATAGGAGAAAACAGAGTGAAACCTCAAAATGAAACCGGTTACTGCCAACGAACGGTTTAACCTAGAAGAACGAAATTTGGCGAGCCTAGTGGGATTGGTGTACTGATCTTTACCTGAAAGTTTCATCAAGATTGGGTGAAAAAGTGTGTGCTGAGATTTCAGGCAACTCGTAGTTTTTTGGAAGCTGGCAGGCCCTTTCCATGAAAGTGATTCTCGCCAGTCTCTGCTTAGGGCTACATCAACAGCAAACAAACCATAGAGTTAGAACTTGAAACTGCTTTATTGTGTCAAGTTTCAAAGACCTAGCACAAACCGTGTTTGATTTAGAGTTCCAAATACATGTATCCCTATAGGAGAAAACAGAGTGAAACCTCAAAATGAAACCGGTTACTGCCAACGAACGGTTTAACCTAGAAGAACGAAATTTGGCGAGCCAAGTGAGATTGGTGTACTGATCATTACCTGAAAGTTTCATCAAGATTGGGTGAAAAAGTGTGTGCTGAGATTTCAGGCAACTCGTAGTTTTTTGGAAGCTTGGCAGGCCCTTTCCATGAAAGTGATTCTCGCCAGTCTCTGCATAAGGCTACATCAACAGCAAACAAACCATAGAAATAGAACTTGAAACTGCTTTATTGTGTCACGTTTCAAAGAGCTCTCACAAACCGTGTTTGATTTAGAGTTCCAAAATACATGTATCCCTATAGGAGAAAACAGAGTGAAACCTCAAAATGGGAACTGGTTACTGCCAACGAACGGTTTAACCTAGAAGAACGAAATTTGGCGAGCCAAGTGGGAATGGTGTACTGATCATTACCTGAAAGTTTCATCAAGATTGGGTGAAAAGTCTGTGCTGAGATTTCAGGCAACTCGTAGTTTTTTGGAAGCTTGGCAGGCCCTTTCCATGAAAGTGATTCTCGCCAGTCTCTGCTTAGGGCTACATCAACAGCAAACAAACCATAGAGATAGAACTTGAAACTTCTTTATTGTGTCAAGTTTCAAAGAGCTAGCACAAACCGTGTTTGATTTAGAATTCCAAATACATTTATCCCTATAGGAGAAAACAGAGTGAAACCTCAAAATGAAACCGGTTACTGCCAACGAACGGTTTAACCTAGAAGAACGAAATTTGGCGAGCCTAGTGGGATTGGTGTACTGATCTTTACCTGAAAGTTTTCATCAAGATTGGGTGAAAAAGTGTGTGCTGAGATTTCAGGCAACTCGTAGTTTTTTGGAAGCTTGGCAGGCCCTTTCCATGAAAGTGATTCTCGCCAGTCTCTGCTTAGGGCTACATCAACAGCAAACAAACCATAGAGTTAGAACTTGAAACTGCTTTATTGTGTCAAGTTTCAAAGAGCTAGCACAAACCTTGTTTGATTTAGAGTTCCAAATACATGTATCCCTATAGGAGAAAACAGAGTGAAACCTCAAAATGAAACCGGTTCCTGCCAACGAACGGTTTAACCTAGAAGAACGAAATTTGGCGAGCCAAGTGAGATTGGTGTACTGATCATTACCTGAAAGTTTCATCAAGATTGGGTGAAAAAAGTGTGTGCTGAGATTTCAGGCAACTCGTAGTTTTTGGAAGCTTGGCAGGCCCTTTCCATGAAAGTGATTCTCGCCAGTCTCTGCTTAGGGCTACATCAACAGCAAACAAACCATAGAGATAGAACTTGAAACTGCTTTATTGTGTCAAGTTTCAAAGAGCTAGCACAAACCGTGTTTGATTTAGAGTTCCAAATACATGTATCCCTATAGGAGAAAACAGAGTGAAACCTCAAAATGAAACCGGTTACTGCCAACGAACGGTTTAACCTAGAAGAACGAAATTTGGCGAGCCAAGTGGGATTGGTGTACTGATGATTACCTGAAAGTTTAATCAAGATTGGGTGAAAAAGTGTGTGCTGAGATTTCAGGCAACTCGTAGTTTTTTGGAAGCTTGGCAGGCCCTTTCCATGAAAGTGATTCTCGCCAGTCTCTGCTTAGGGCTACATCAACAGCAAACAAACCATAGAGATAGAACTTGAAACTGCTTTATTGTGTCAAAGTTTCAAAGAGCTAGCACAAACCGTGTTTGATTTAGAGTTCCAAATACATGTATCCCTATAGGAGAAAACAGAGTGAAACCTCAAAATGAAACCGGTTACTGCCAACGAACGGTTTAAACTAGAAGAACGAAATTTGGCGAGCCAAGTGGGATTGGTGTAGTGATCATTACCTGAAAGTTTCATCAAGATTGGGTGAAAAAGTGTGTGCTGAGATTTCAGGCAACTCGTAGTTTTTTGGAAGCTTGGCAGGCCCTTTCCATGAAACTGATTCTCGCCAGTCTCTGCTTAGGGCTACATCAACAGCAAACAAACCATAGAGTTAGAACTTGAAACTGCTTTATTGTGTCAAGTTTCAAAGAGCTAGCACAAACCGTGTTTGATTTAGAGTTCCAAATACATGTATCCCTATAGGAGAAAACAGAGTGAAACCTCAAAATGAAACCGGTTACTGCCAACGAACGGTTTAACCTAGAAGAACGAAATTTGGCGAGCCAAGTGAGATTGGTGTACTGATCATTACCTGAAAGTTTCATCAAGATTGGGTGAAAAAGTGTGTGCTGAGATTTCAGGCAACTCGTAGTTTTTTGGAAGCTTGGCAGGCCCTTTCCATGAAAGTGATTCTCGCCAGTCTCTGCATAAGGCTACATCAACAGCAAACAAACCATAGAGATAGAACTTGAAACTGCTTTATTGTGTCACGTTTCAAAGAGCTCTCACAAACCGTGTTTGATTTAGAGTTCCAAATACATGTATCCCTATAGGAGAAAACAGAGTGAAACCTCAAAATGGAACTGGTTACTGCCAACGAACGGTTTAACCTAGAAGAACGAAATTTGGCGAGCCAAGTGGGAATGGTGTACTGATCATTACCTGAAAGTTTCATCAAGATTGGGTGAAAAGTCTGTGCTGAGATTTCAGGCAACTCGTAGTTTTTTGGAAGCTTGGCAGGCCCTTTCCATGAAAGTGATTCTCGCCAGTCTCTGCTTAGGGCTACATCAACAGCAAACAAACCATAGAGATAGAACTTGAAACTTCTTTATTGTGTCAAGTTTCAAAGAGCTAGCACAAACCGTGTTTGATTTAGAGTTCCAAATACATGTATCCCTATAGGAGAAAACAGAGTGAAACCTCAAAATGAAACCGGTTACTGCCAACGAACGGTTTAACCTAGAAGAACGAAATTTGGCGAGCCAAGTGGGATTGGTGTACTGATCATTACCTGAAAGTTTCATCAAGATTGGGTGAAAAAGTGTGTGCTGAGATTTCAGGCAATTCGTAGTTTTTTGGAAGCTTAGCAGGCCCTTTTCATGAAAGTGATACTCGCCAGTCTCTGCTTAGGGCTACATCAACAGCAAACAAACCATAGAGATAGAACTTGAAACTGCTTTATTGTGTCAAGTTTCAAAGAGCTAGCACAAACCGTGTTTGATTTAGAGTTCCAAATACATGTATCCCTGTAGGAGAAAACAGAGTGAAACCTCAAAATGAAACCGGTTACTGCCAACGAACGGTTTAACCTAGAAGAACGAAATTTGGCGAGCCAAGTGGGATTGGTGTACTGATCATTTACCTGAAAGTATCATCAAGATTGGGTGAAAAAGTGTGTGCTGAGATTTCCGGCAACTCGTAGTTTTTTGGAAGCTTGGCAGGCCCTTTCCATGAAAGTGATTCTCGCCAGTCTCTGCTTAGGGCTACATCAACAGCAAACAAACCATAGAGATAGAACTTGAAACTGCTTTATTTGTGTCACGTTTCAAAGAGCTAGCACAAACCGTGTTTGATTTAGAGTTCCAAATACATGTATCCCTATAGGAGAAAACAGAGTGAAACCTCAAAATGAAACCGGTTACTGCCAACGAACGGTTTAACCTAGAAGAACGAAATTTGGCGAGCCTAGTGGGATTGGTGTACTGATCTTTACCTGAAAGTTTCATCAAGATTGGGTGAAAAAGTGTGTGCTGAGATTCCCGGCAACTCGTAGTTTTTTGGAAGCTTGGCAGGCCCTTTCCATGAAAGTGATTCTCGCCAGTCTCTGCTTAGGGCTACATCAACAGCAAACAAACCATAGAGATAGAACTTGAAACTGCTTTATTGTGTCAAGTTTCAAAGAGCTAGCACAAACCGTGTTTGATTTAGAGTTCCAAATACATGTATCCCTATAGGAGAAAACAGAGTGAAACCTCAAAATGAAACCGGTTACTGCCAACGAACGGTTTAACCTAGAAGAACGAAATTTGGCGAGCCAAGTGGGATTGGTGTAGTGATCATTACCTGAAAGTTTCATCAAGATTGGGTGAAAAAGTGTGTGCTGAGATTTCAGGCAACTCGTAGTTTTTTGGAAGCTTGGCAGGCCCTTTCCATGAAACTGATTCTCGCCAGTCTCTGCTTAGGGCTACATCAACAGCAAACAAACCATAGAGATAGAACTTGAAACTGCTTTATTGTGTCAAGATTCAAAGAGCTAGCACAAACCGTGTTTGATTTAGAGTTCCAAATACATTTATCCCTATAGGAGAAAACAGAGTGAAACCTCAAAATGAAACCGGTTACTGCCAACGAACGGTTTAACCTAGAAGAACGAAATTTGGCGAGCCTAGTGGGATTGGTGTACTGATCTTTACCTGAAAGTTTCATCAAGATTGGGTGAAAAAGTGTGTGCTGAGATTTCAGGCAACTCGTAGTTTTTTGGAAGCTTGGCAGGCCCTTTCCATGAAAGTGATTCTCGCCAGTCTCTGCTTAGGGCTACATCAACAGCAAACAAACCATAGAGTTAGAACTTGAAACTGCTTTATTGTGTCAAGGTTTCAAAGAGCTAGCACAAACCGTGTTTGATTTAGAGTTCCAAATACATGTATCCCTATAGGAGAAAACAGAGTGAAAACCTCAAAATGAAACCGGTTACTGCCAACGAACGGTTTAACCTAGAAGAACGAAATTTGGCGAGCCAAGTGAGATTGGTGTACTGATCATTACCTGAAAGTTTCATCAAGATTGGGTGAAAAAGTGTGTGCTGAGATTTCAGGCAACTCGTAGTTTTTTGGAAGCTTGGCAGGCCCTTTCCATGAAAGTGATTCTCGCCAGTCTCTGCATAAGGCTACATCAACAGCAAACAAACCATAGAGATAGAACTTGAAACGGCTTTATTGTGTCACGTTTCAAAGAGCTCTCACAAACCGTGTTTGATTTAGAGTTCCAAATACATGTATCCCTATAGGAGAAAACAGAGTGAAACCTCAAAATGGAACTGGTTACTGCCAACGAACGGTTTAACCTAGAAGAACGAAATTTGGCGAGCCAAGTGGGAATGGTGTACTGATCATTACCTGAAAGTTTCATCAAGATTGGGTGAAAAAGTCTGTGCTGAGATTTCAGGCAACTCGTAGTTTTTTGGAAGCTTGGCAGGCCCTTTCCATGAAAGTGATTCTCGCCAGTCTCTGCTTAGGGCTACATCAACAGCAAACAAACCATAGAGATAGAACTTGAAACTTCTTTATTGTGTCAAGTTTCAAAGAGCTAGCACAAACCGTGTTTGATTTAGAATTCCAAATACATGAATCCCTATAGGAGAAAACAGAGTGAAACCTCAAAATGAAACCGGTTACTGCCAACGAACGGTTTAACCTAGAAGAACGAAATTTGGCGAGACAAGTGGGATTGGTGTACTGATGATTACCTGAAAGTTTAATCAAGATTGGGTGAAAAAGTGTGTGCTGAGATTTCCGGCAACTCGTAGTTTTTTGGAAGCTTGGCAGGCCCTTTCCATGAAAGTGATTCTCGCCAGTCTCTGCTTAGGGCTACATCAATAGCAAACAAACCATAGAGATAGAACTTGAAACTGCTTTATTGTGTCAAGTTTCAAAGAGCTAGCACAAACCGTGTTTGATTTAGAGTTCCAAATACATGTATCCCTATAGGAGAAAACAGAGTGAAACCTCAAAATGAAACCGGTTACTGCCAACGAACGGTTTAACCTAGAAGAACGAAATTTGGCGAGCCAAGTGGGATTGGTGTACTGATCATTACCTGAAAGTTTCATCATGATTGGGTGAAAAAGTGTATGCTGAGATTTCAGGCAACTCGTAGTTTTTTGGAAGCTTGGCAGGCCCTTTCCATGAAAGTGATTCTCGCCAGTCTCTGCTTAGGGCTACATCAACAGCAAACAAACCATAGAGATAGACCTTGAAACTGCTTTATTGTGTCAAGATTCAAAGAGCTAGCACAAACCGTGTTTGATTTAGAGTTCCAAATACATGTATCCCTATAGGAGAAAACAGAGTGAAACCTCAAAATGAAACCGGTTACTGCCAACGAACGGTTTAACCTAGAAGAACGAAATTTGGCGAGCCAAGTGAGATTGGTGTACTGATCATTACCTGAAAGTTTCATCAAGATTGGGTGAAAAAGTGTGTGCTGAGATTTCAGGCAACTCGTAGTTTTTTGGAAGCTTGGCAGGCCCTTTCCATGAAAGTGATTCTCGCCAGTCTCTGCTTAGGGCTAAATCAACAGCAAACAAACCATAGAGATAGAACTTGAAACTTCTTTATTGTGTCAAGTTTCAAAGAGCTAGCACAAAACCGTGTTTGATTTAGAGTTCCAAATACATGTATCCCTATAGGAGAAAACAGAGTGAAACCTCAAAATGAAACCGGTTACTGCCAACGAACGGTTTAAACTAGAAGAACGAAATTTTGGCGAGCCAAGTGGGATTGGTGTAGTGATCATTACCTGAAAGTTTCATCAAGATTGGGTGAAAAAGTGTGTGCTGAGATTTCAGGCAATTCGTAGTTTTTTGGAAGCTTAGCAGGCCCTTTCCATGAAAGTGATACTCGCCAGTCTCTGCTTAGGGCTACATCAACAGCAAACAAACCATAGAGATAGAACTTGAAACTGCTTTATTGTGTCAAGTTTCAAAGAGCTAGCACAAACCGTGTTTGATTTAGAGTTCCAAATACATGTATCCCTGTAGGAGAAAACAGAGTGAAACCTCAAAATGAAACCGGTTACTGCCAACGAACGGTTTAACCTAGAAGAACGAAATTTTGGCGAGCCAAGTGGGATTGGTGTACTGATCATTACCTGAAAGTATCATCAAGATTGGGTGAAAAAGTGTGTGCTGAGATTTCCGGCAACTCGTAGTTTTTTGGAAGCTTGGCAGGCCCTTTCCATGAAAGTGATTCTCGCCAGTCTCTGCTTAGGGCTACATCAACAGCAAACAAACCATAGAGATAGAACTTGAAACTGCTTTATTGTGTAACGTTTCAAAGAGCTAGCACAAACCGTGTTTGATTTAGAGTTCCAAATACATGTATCCCTATAGGAGAAAACAGAGTGAAACCTCAAAATGAAACCGGTTACTGCCAACGAACGGTTTAACCTAGAAGAACGAAATTTGGCGAGCCTAGTGGGATTGGTGTACTGATCTTTACCTGAAAGTTTCATCAAGATTGGGTGAAAAAGTGTGTGCTGAGATTCCCGGCAACTCGTAGTTTTTTTGGAAGCTTGGCAGGCCCTTTCCATGAAAGTGATTCTCGCCAGTCTCTGCTTAGGGCTACATCAACAGCAAACAAACCATAGAGATAGAACTTGAAACTGCTTTATTGTGTCAAGTTTCAAAGAGCTAGCACAAACCGTGTTTGATTTAGAGTTCCAAATACATGTATCCCTATAGGAGAAAACAGAGTGAAACCTCAAAATGAAACCGGTTACTGCCAACGAACGGTTTAACCTAGAAGAACGAAATTTGGCGAGCCAAGTGGGATTGGTGTACTGATCATTACCTGAAAGTTTCATCAAGATTGGGTGAAAAAGTGTGTGCTGAGATTTCAGGCAACTCGTAGTTTTTTGGAAGCTTGGCAGGCCCTTTCCATGAAACTGATTCTCGCCAGTCTCTGCTTAGGGCTACATCAACAGCAAACAAACCATAGAGATAGAACTTGAAACTGCTTTATTGTGTCAAGATTCAAAGAGCTAGCACAAACCGTGTTTGATTTAGAGTTCCAAATACATTTATCCCTATAGGAGAAAACAGAGTGAAACCTCAAAATGAAACCGGTTACTGCCAACGAACGGTTTAACCTAGAAGAACGAAATTTGGCGAGCCTAGTGGGATTGGTGTACTGATCTTTACCTGAAAGTTTCATCAAGATTGGGTGAAAAAGTGTGTGCTGAGATTTCAGGCAACTCGTAGTTTTTTGGAAGCTTGGCAGGCCCTTTCCATGAAAGTGATTCTCGCCAGTCTCTGCTTAGGGCTACATCAACAGCAAACAAACCATAGAGTTAGAACTTGAAACTGCTTTATTGTGTCAAGTTTCAAAGAGCTAGCACAAACCGTGTTTGATTTAGAGTTCCAAATACATGTATCCCTATAGGAGAAAACAGAGTGAAACCTCAAAATGAAACCGGTTACTGCCAACGAACGGTTTAACCTAGAAGAACGAAATTTGGCGAGCCAAGTGAGAGTGGTGTACTGATCATTACCTGAAAGTTTCATCAAGATTGGGTGAAAAAGTGTGTGCTGAGATTTCAGGCAACTCGTAGTTTTTTGGAAGCTTGGCAGGCCCTTTCCATGAAAGTGATTCTCGCCAGTCTCTGCATAAGGCTACATCAACAGCAAACAAACCATAGAGATAGAACTTGAAACTGCTTTATTGTGTCACGTTTCAAAGAGCTCTCACAAACCGTGTTTGATTTAGAGTTCCAAATACATGTATCCCTATAGGAGAAAACAGAGTGAAACCTCAAAATGGAACTGGTTACTGCCAACGAACGGTTTAACCTAGAAGAACGAAATTTGGCGAGCCAAGTGGGAATGGTGTACTGATCATTACCTGAAAGTTTCATCAAGATTGGGTGAAAAAGTGTGTGCTGAGATTTCAGGAAACTTGTAGTTTTTTGGAAGCTTGGCAGGCCCTTTCCATGAAAGTGATTCTCGCCAGTCTCTGCTTAGGGCTACATCAACAGCAAACAAACCATAGAGATAGAACTTGAAACTTCTTTATTGTGTCAAGTTTCAAAGAGCTAGCACAAACCGTGTTTGATTTAGAATTCCAAATACATGAATCCCTATAGGAGAACACAGAGTGAAACCTCAAAATGAAACCGGTTACTGCCAACGAACGGTTTAACCTAGAAGAACGAAATTTGGCGAGCCAAGTGGGATTGGTGTACTGATGATTACCTGAAAGTTTAATCAAGATTGGGTGAAAAAGTGTGTGCTGAGATTTCAGGCAACTCGTAGTTTTTTGGAAGCTTGGCAGGCCCTTTCCATGAAAGTGATTCTCGCCAGTCTCTGCTTAGGGCTACATTAATAGCAAACAAACCATAGAGATAGAACTTGAAACTGCTTTATTGTGTCAAGTTTCAAAGAGCTAGCACAAACCGTGTTTGATTTAGAGTTCCAAATACATGTATCCCTATAGGAGAAAACAGAGTGAAACCTCAAAATGAAACCGGTTACTGCCAACGAACGGTTTAACCTAGAAGAACGAAATTTGGCGAGCCAAGTGGGATTGGTGTACTGATCATTACCTGAAAGATTCATCATGATTGGGTGAAAAAGTGTATGCTGAGATTTCAGGCAACTCGTAGTTTTTTGGAAGCTTGGCAGGCCCTTTCCATGAAAGTGATTCTCGCCAGTCTCTGCTTAGGGCTACATCAACAGCAAACAAACCATAGAGATAGACCTTGAAACTGCTTTATTGTGTCAAGATTCAAAGAGCTAGCACAAACCGTGTTTGATTTAGAGTTCCAAATACATGTATCCCTATAGGAGAAAACAGAGTGAAACCTCAAAATGAAACCGGTTACTGCCAACGAACGGTTTAACCTAGAAGAACGAAATTTGGCGAGCCAAGTGAGATTGGTGTACTGATCATTACCTGAATGTTTCATCAAGATTGGGTGAAAAAGTGTGTGCTGAGATTTCAGGCAACTCGTAGTTTTTCGAAGCTTGGCAGGCCCTTTCCATGAAAGTGATTCTCGCCAGTCTCTGCTTAGGGCTACATCAACAGCAAACAAACCATAGAGATAGAACTTGAAACTGCTTTATTGTGTCAAGTTTCAAAGAGCTAGCACAAACCGTGTTTGATTTAGAGTTCCAAATACATGTATCCCTATAGGAGAAAACAGAGTGAAACCTCAAAATGAAACCGGTTACTGCCAACGAACGGTTTAAACTAGAAGAACGAAATTTGGCGAGCCAAGTGGGATTGGTGCAGTGATCATTACCTGAAAGTTTCATCAAGATTGGGTGAAAAAGTGTGTGCTGAGATTTCAGGCAACTCGTAGTTTTTTGGAAGCTTGGCAGGCCCTTTCCATGAAACTGATTCTCGCCAGTCTCTGCTTAGGGCTACATCAACAGCAAACAAACCATAGAGATAGAACTTGAAACTGCTTTATTGTGTCAAGATTCAAAGAGCTAGCACAAACCGTGTTTGATTTAGAGTTCCAAATACATTTATCCCTATAGGAGAAAACAGAGTGAAACCTCAAAATGAAACCGGTTACTGCCAACGAACGGTTTAACCTAGAAGAACGAAATTTGGCGAGCCTAGTGGGATTGGTGTACTGATCTTTACCTGAAAGTTTCATCAAGATTGGGTTAAAAAGTGTGTGCTGAGATTTCAGGCAACTCGTAGTTTTTTGGAAGCTTGGCAGGCCCTTTCCAAGAAAGTGATTCTCGCCAGTCTCTCCTTAGGGCTACATCAACAGCAAACAAACCATAGAGTTAGAACTTCAAACTGCTTTATTGTGTCAAGTTTCAAAGAGCTAGCACAAACCGTGTTTGATTTAGAGTTCCAAATACATGTATCCCTATAGGAGAAAACAGAGTGAAACCTCAAAATGAAACCGGTTACTGCCAACGAACGGTTTAACCTAGAAGAACGAAATTTGGCGAGCCTAGTGGGATTGGTGTACTGATCTTTACCTGAAAGTTTCATCAAGATTGGGTGAAAAAGTGTGTGCTGAGATTTCAGGCAACTCGTAGTTTTTTGGAAGCTTGGCAGGCCCTTTCCATGAAACTGATTCTCGCCAGTCTCTGCTTAGGGCTACATCAACAGCAAACAAACCATAGAGATAGAACTTGAAACTGCTTTATTGTGTCAAGATTCAAAGAGCTAGCACAAACCGTGTTTGATTTAGAGTTCCAAATACATTTATCCCTATAGGAAAAAACAGAGTGAAACCTCAAAATGAAACCGGTTACTGCCAACGAACGGTTTAACCTAGAAGAACGAAATTTGGCGAGCCTAGTGGGATTGGTGTACTGATCTTTACCTGAAAGTTTCATCAAGATTGGGTGAAAAAGTGTGTGCTGAGATTTCAGGCAACTCGTAGTTTTTTGGAAGCTTGGCAGGCCCTTTCCATGAAAGTGATTCTCGCCAGTCTCTGCTTAGGGCTACATCAACAGCAAACAAACCATAGAGTTAGAAGTTGAAACTGCTTTATTGTGTCAAGTTTAAAAGAGCTTGCACAAACCGTGTTTGATTTAGAGTTCCAAATACATGTATCCCTATAGGAGAAAACAGAGTGAAACCTCAAAATGAAACCGGTTACTGCCAACGAACGGTTTAACCTAGAAGAACGAAATTTGGCGAGCCAAGTGAGATTGGTGTACTGATCATTACCTGAAAGTTTCATCAAGATTGGGTGAAAAAGTGTGTGCTGAGATTTCAGGCAACTCGTAGTTTTTTGGAAGCTTGGCAGGCCCTTTCCATGAAAGTGATTCTCGCCAGTCTCTGCATAAGGCTACATCAACAGGAAACAAACCATAGAGATAGAACTTGAAACTGCTTTATTGTGTCACGTTTCAAAGAGCTCTCACAACCCGTGTTTGATTTAGAGTTCCAAATACATGTATCCCTATAGGAGAAAACAGAGTGAAACCTCAAAATGAAACCGGTTACTGCCAACGAACGGTTTAACCTAGAAGAACGAAATTTGGCGAGCCTAGTGGGATTGGTGTACTGATCTTTACCTGAAAGTTTCATCAAGATTGGGTGAAAAAGTGTGTGCTGAGATTTCAGGCAACGCCTAGTTTTTTGGAAGCTTGGCAGGCCCTTTCCATGAAAGTGATTCTCGCCAGTCTCTGCTTAGGGGCTACATCAACAGCAAACAAACCATAGAGATAGAACTTGAAACTGCTTTATTGTGTCAAGTTTCAAAGAGCTAGCACAAACCGTGTTTGATTTAGAGTTCCAAATACATGTATCCCTATAGGAGAAAACAGAGTGAAACCTCAAAATGAAACCGGTTACTGCCAACGAACGGTTTAACCTAGAAGAACGAAATTTGGCGAGCCTAGTGGGATTGGTGTACTGATCTTTACCTGAAAGTTTCATCAAGATTGGGTGAAAAAGTGTGTGCTGAGATTTCAGGCAACTCGTAGTTTTTTGGAAGCTTGGCAGGCCCTTTCCATGAAAGTGATTCTCGCCAGTCTCTGCTTAGGGCTACATCAACAGCAAACAAACCATAGAGTAAGAAGTTGAAACTGCTTTATTGTGTCAAGTTTAAAAGAGCTTGCACAAACCGTGTTTGATTTAGAGTTCCAAATACATGTATCCCTATAGGAGAAAACAGAGTGAAACCTCAAAATGAAACCGGTTACTGCCAACGAACGGTTTAACCTAGAAGAACGAAATTTGGCGAGCCAAGTGAGATTGGTGTACTGATCATTACCTGAAAGTTTCATCAAGATTGGGTGAAAAAGTGTGTGCTGAGATTTCAGGCAACTCGTAGTTTTTTGGAAGCTTGGCAGGCCCTTTCCATGAAAGTGATTCTCGCCAGTCTCTGCATAAGGCTACATCAACAGGAAACAAACCATAGAGATAGAACTTGAAACTGCTTTATTGTGTCACGTTTCAAAGAGCTCTCACAACCCGTGTTTGATTTAGAGTTCCAAATACATGTATCCCTATAGGAGAAAACAGAGTGAAACCTCAAAATGAAACCGGTTACTGCCAACGAACGGTTTAACCTAGAAGAACGAAATTTGGCGAGCCTAGTGGGATTGGTGTACTGATCTTTACCTGAAAGTTTCATCAAGATTGGGTGAAAAAGTGTGTGCTGAGATTCCCGGCAACTCGTAGTTTTTTGGAAGCTTGGCAGGCCCTTTCCATGAAAGTGATTCTCGCCAGTCTCTGCTTAGGGCTACATCAACAGCAAACAAACCATAGAGATAGAACTTGAAACTGCTTTATTGTGTCAAGTTTCAAAGAGCTAGCACAAACCGTGTTTGATTTAGAGTTCCAAATACATGTATCCCTATAGGAGAAAACAGAGTGAAACCTCAAAATGAAACCGGTTACTGCCAACGAACGGTTTAACCTAGAAGAACGAAATTTGGCGAGCCAAGTGGGATTGGTGTACTGATCATTACCTGAAAGTTTAATCAAGATTGGGTGAAAAAGTGTGTGCTGAGATTTCCGGCAACTCGTAGTTTTTTGGAAGCTTGGCAGGCCCTTTCCATGAAAGTGATTCTCGCCAGTCTCTGCTTAGGCCTACATCAACAGCAAACAAACCATAGAGATAGACCTTGAAACTGCTTTATTGTGTCAAGATTCAAAGAGCTAGCACAAACCGTGTTTGATTTAGAGTTCCAAATACATGTATCCCTATAGGAGAAAACAGAGTGAAACCTCAAAATGAAACCGGTTACTGCCCACGAACGGTTTAACCTAGAAGAACGAAATTTGGCGAGCCAAGTGAGATTGGTGTACTGATCATTACCTGAAAGTTTCATCAAGATTGGGTGAAAAAGTGTGTGCTGAGATTTCAGGCAACTCGTAGTTTTTTGGAAGCTTGGCAGGCCCTTTCCATGAAAGTGATTCTCGCCAGTCTCTGCTTAGGGCTACATCAACAGCAAACAAACCATAGAGATAGAACTTGAAACTGCTTTATTGTGTCAAGTTTCAAAGAGCTAGCACAAACCGTGTTTGATTTAGAGTTCCAAATACATGTATCCCTATAGGAGAAAACAGAGTGAAACCTCAAAATGAAACCGGTTACTGCCAACGAACGGTTTAAACTAGAAGAACGAAATTTGGCGAGCCAAGTGGGATTCGTGTAGTGATCATTACCTGAAAGTTTCATCAAGATTGGGTGAAAAAGTGTGTGCTGAGATTTCAGGCAACTCGTAGTTTTTTGGAAGCTTGGCAGGCCCTTTCCATGAAACTGATTCTCGCCAGTCTCTGCTTAGGGCTACATCAACAGCAAACAAACCATAGAGATAGAACTTGAAACTGCTTTATTGTGTCAAGATTCAAAGAGCTAGCACAAACCGTGTTTGATTTAGAGTTCCAAATACATTTATCCCTATAGGAGAAAACAGAGTGAAACCTCAAAATGAAACCGGTTACTGCCAACGAACGGTTTAACCTAGAAGAACGAAATTTGGCGAGCCTAGTGGGATTGGTGTACTGATCTTTACCTGAAAGTTTCATCAAGATTGGGTGAAAAAGTGTGTGCTGAGATTTCAGGCAACTCGTAGTTTTTTGGAAGCTTGGCAGGCCCTTTCCATGAAAGTGATTCTCGCCAGTCTCTGCTTAGGGCTAAATCAACAGCAAACAAAGAATAGAGTTAGAACTTGAAACTGCTTTATTGTGTCAAGTTTCAAAGAGCTAGCACAAACCGTGTTTGATTTAGAGTTCCAAATACATGTATCCCTATAGGAGAAAACAGAGTGAAACCTCAAAATGAAACCGGTTACTGCCAACGAAGGGTTTAACCTAGAAGAACGAAATTTGGCGAGCCAAGTGAGATTGGTGTACTGATCATTACCTGAAAGTTTCATCAAGATTGGGTGAAAAAGTGTGTGCTGAGATTTCCGGCAACTCGTAGTTTTTTGGAAGCTTGGCAGGCACTTTCCTTGAAAGTGATTCTCGCCAGTCTCTGCTTAGGGCTACATCAACAGCAAACAAACCATAGAGATAGAACTTGAAACTTCTTTATTGTGTCAAGTTTCAAAGAGCTAGCACAAACCGTGTTTGATTTAGAGTTCCAAATACATGTATCCCTATAGGAGAAAACAGAGTGAAACCTCAAAATGAAACCGGTTACTGCCAACGAACGGTTTAACCTAGAAGAACGAAATTTGGCGAGCCAAGTGGGATTGGTGTACTGATGATTACCTGAAAGTTTAATCAAGATTGGGTGAAAAAGTGTGTGCTGAGATTTCAGGCAACTCGTAGTTTTTTGGAAGCTTGGCAGGCCCTTTCCATGAAAGTGATTCTCGCCAGTCTCTGCTTAGGGCTACATCAACAGCAAACAAACCATAGAGATAGAACTTGAAACGGCTTTATTGTGTCACATTTCAAAGAGCTAGCACAAACCGTGTTTGATTTAGAGTTCCAAATACATGTATCCCTATAGGAGAAAACAGAGTGAAACCTCAAAATGGAACTGGTTACTGCCAACGAACGGTTTAACCTAGAAGAACGAAATTTCGCGAGCCAAGTGGGATTGGTGTACTGATCATTACCTGAAAGTTTCATCAAGATTGGGTGAAAAAGTGTTTGCTGAGATTTCAGGCAACTCGTAGTTTTTTGGAAGCTTGGCAGGCCCTTTCCATGAAAGTGATTCTCGCCAGTCTCTGCTTAGGGCTACATCAACAGCAAACAAACCATAGAGATAGAACTTGAAACTTCTTTATTGTGTCAAGTTTCAAAGAGCTAGCACAAACCGTGTTTGATTTAGAATTCCAAATACATGAATCCCTATAGGAGAAAACACAGTGAAACCTCAAAATGAAACCGGTTACTGCCAACGAACGGTTTAACCTAGAAGAACGAAATTTGGCGAGCCAAGTGGGATTGGTGTACTGATCATTACCTGAAAGTTTCATCAAGATTGGGTGAAAAAGTGTGTGCTGAGATTTCAGGCAACTCGTAGTTTTTTGGAAGCTTGGCAGGCCCTTTCCATGAAAGTGATTCTCGCCAGTCTCTGCTTAGGGCTACATCAACAGCAAACAAACCATAGAGATAGACCTTGAAACTGCTTTATTGTGTCAAGATTCAAAGAGCTAGCACAAACCGTGTTTGATTTAGAGTTCCAAATACATGTATCCCTATAGGAGAAAACAGAGTGAAACCTCAAAATGAAACCGGTTACTGCCAACGAACGGTTTAACCTAGAAGAACGAAATTTGGCGAGCCAAGTGAGATTGGTGTACTGATCATTACCTGAAAGTTTCATCAAGATTGGGTGAAAAAGTGTGTGCTGAGATTTCAGGCAACTCGTAGTTTTTTGGAAGCTTGGCAGGCCCTTTCCATGAAAGTGATTCTCGCCAGTCTCTGCTTAGGGCTACATCAACAGCAAACAAACCATAGAGATAGAACTTGAAACTGCTTTATTGTGTCAAGTTTCAAAGAGCTAGCACAAACCGTGTTTGATTTAGAGTTCCAAATACATGTATCCCTATAGGAGAAAACAGAGTGAAACCTCAAAATGAAACCGGTTACTGCCAACGAACGGTTTAAACTAGAAGAACGAAATTTGGCGAGCCAAGTGGGATTGGTGTAGTGATCATTACCTGAAAGTTTCATCAAGATTGGGTGAAAAAGTGTGTGCTGAGATTTCAGGCAACTCGTAGTTTTTTGGAAGCTTGGCAGGCCCTTTCCATGAAACTGATTCTCGCCAGTCTCTGCTTAGGGCTACATCAACAGCAAACAAACCATAGAGATAGAACTTGAAACTGCTTTATTGTGTCAAGATTCAAAGAGCTAGCACAAACCGTGTTTGATTTAGAGTTCCAAATACATTTATCCCTATAGGAGAAAACAGAGTGAAACCTCAAAATGAAACCGGTTACTGCCAACGAACGGTTTAACCTAGAAGAACGAAATTTGGCGAGCCTAGTGGGATTGGTGTACTGATCTTTACCTGAAAGTTTCATCAAGATTGGGTGAAAAAGTGTGTGCTGAGATTTCAGGCAACTCATAGTTTTTTGGAAGCTTGGCAGGCCCTTTCCATGAAAGTGATTCTCGCCAGTCTCTGCTTAGGGCTACATCAACAGCAAACAAAGCATAGAGTTAGAACTTGAAACTGCTTTATTGTGTCAAGTTTCAAAGAGCTAGCACAAACCGTGTTTGATTTAGAGTTCCAAATACATGTATCCCTATAGGAGAAAACAGAGTGAAACCTCAAAATGAAACCGGTTACTGCCAACGAAGGGTTTAACCTAGAAGGACGAAATTTGGCGAGCCAAGTGAGATTGGTGTACTGATCATTACCTGAAAGTTTCATCAAGATTGGGTGAAAAAGTGTGTGCTGAGATTTCAGGCAACTCGTAGTTTTTTGGAAGCTTGGCAGGCCCTTTCCTTGAAAGTGATTCTCGCCAGTCTCTGCTTAGGGCTACATCAACAGCAAACAAACCATAGAGATAGAACTTGAAACTTCTTTATTGTGTCAAGTTTCAAAGAGCTAGCACAAACCGTGTTTGATTTAGAGTTCCAAATACATGTATCCCTATAGGAGAAAACAGAGTGAAACCTCAAAATGAAACCGGTTACTGCCAACGAACGGTTTAACCTAGAAGAACGAAATTTGGCGAGCCAAGTGGGATTGGTGTACTGATGATTACCTGAAAGTTTAATCAAGATTGGGTGAAAAAGTGTGTGCTGAGATTTCAGGCAACTCGTAGTTTTTTGGAAGCTTGGCAGGCCCTTTCCATGAAAGTGATTCTCGCCAGTCTCTGCTTAGGGCTACATCAACAGCAAACAAACCATAGAGATAGAACTTGAAACGGCTTTATTGTGTCACATTTCAAAGAGCTAGCACAAACCGTGTTTGATTTAGAGTTCCAAATACATGTATCCCTATAGGAGAAAACAGAGTGAAACCTCAAAATGAAACCGGTTACTGCCAAAAAACGGTTTAACCTAGAAGAACGAAATTTGGCGAGCCAAGTGGGATTGGTGTACTGATCATTACCTGAAAGTTTCATCAAGATTGGGTGAAAAAGTGTTTGCTGAGATTTCAGGCAACTCGTAGTTTTTTGGAAGCTTGGCAGGCCCTTTCCATGAAAGTGATTCTCGCCAGTCTCTGCTTAGGGCTACATCAACAGCAAACAAACCATAGAGATAGAACTTGAAACTTCTTTATTGTGTCAAGTTTCAAAGAGCTAGCACAAACCGTGTTTGATTTAGAATTCCAAATACATGAATCCCTATAGGAGAAAACAGAGTGAAACCTCAAAATGAAACCGGTTACTGCCAACGAACGGTTTAACCTAGAAGAACGAAATTTGGCGAGCCAAGTGGGATTGGTGTACTGATCATTACCTGAAAGTTTCATCAAGATTGGGTGAAAAAGTGTGTGCTGAGATTTCGGCAACTCGTAGTTTTTTGGAAGCTTGGCAGGCCCTTTCCATGAAAGTGATTCTCGCCAGTCTCTGCTTAGGGCTACATCAACAGCAAACAAACCATAGAGATAGAACTTGAAACTGCTTTATTGTGTCAAGTTTCAAAGAGCTAGCACAAACCGTGTTTGATTTAGAGTTCCAAATACATGTATCCCTATAGGAGAAAACAGAGTGAAACCTCAAAATGAAACCGGTTACTGCCAACGAACGGTTTAACCTAGAAGAACGAAATTTGGCGAGCCAAGTGGGATTGGTGTACTGATCATTACCTGAAAGTTTCATCAAGATTGGGTAAAAAAGTGTGTGCTGAGATTTCAGGCAATTCGTAGTTTTTTAGAAGCTTAGCAGGCCCTTTCCATGAAAGTGATACTCGCCAGTCTCTGCTTAGGGCTACATCAACAGCAAACAAACCATATAGATAGAACTTGAAACTGCTTTATTGTGTCAAGTTTCAAAGAGCTAGCACAAACCGTGTTTGATTTAGAGTTCCAAATACATGTATCCCTATAGGAGAAAACAGAGTGAAACCTCAAAATGAAACCGGTTACTGCCAACGAACGGTTTAACCTAGAAGAACGAAATTTGGCGAGCCAAGTGGGATTGGTGTACTGATCATTATCTGAAAGTATCATCAAGATTGGGTGAAAAAGTGTGTGCTGAGATTTCCGGCAACTCGTAGTTTTTTGGAAGCTTGGCAGGCCCTTTCCATGAAAGTGATTCTCGCCAGTCTCTGCTTAGGGCTACATCAACAGCAAACAAACCATAGAGATAGAACTTGAAACTGCTTTATTGTGTCACATTTCAAAGAGCTAGCACAAACCGTGTTTGATTTAGAGTTCCAAATACATGTATCCCTATAGGAGAAAACAGAGTGAAACCTCAAAATGAAACCGGTTACTGCCAACGAACGGTTTAACCTAGAAGAACGAAATTAGGCAAGCCAAGTGGGATTGGTGTACTGATCATTACCTGAAAGTTTAATCAAGATTGGGTGAAAAAGTGTGTGCTGAGATTCCCGGCAACTCGTAGTTTTTTGGAAGCTTGGCAGGCCCTTTCCATGAAAGTGATTCTCGCCAGTCTCTGCTTAGGGCTACATCAACAGCAAACAAACCATAGAGATAGAACTTGAAACTGCTTTATTGTGTCAAGTTTCAAAGAGCTAGCACAAACCGTGTTTGATTTAGAGTTCCAAATACATGTATCCCTATAGGAGAAAACAGAGTGAAACCTCAAAATGAAACCGGTTACTGCCAACGAACGGTTTAACCTAGAAGAACGAAATTTGGCGAGCCAAGTGGGATTGGTGTACTGATCATTACCTGAAAGTTTCATCAAGATTGGGTGAAAAAGTGTGTGCTGAGATTTCAGGAAACTCGTAGTTTTTTGGAAGCTTGGCAGGCCCTTTCCATGAAAGTGATCTCGCCAGTCTCTGCTTAGGGCTACATCAACAGCAAACAAACCATAGAGATATAACTTGAAACTGCTTTATTGTGTCAAGTTTCAAAGAGCTAGCACAAACCGTGTTTGATTTAGAGTTCCAAATACATGTATCCTTATAGGAGAAAACAGAGTGAAACCTCAAAATGAAACCGGTTACTGCCAACGAACGGTTTAACCTAGAAGAATGAAAT
Organism: Ictidomys tridecemlineatus; assembly: GCF_052094955.1. NCBI lineage: Eukaryota > Metazoa > Chordata > Mammalia > Rodentia > Sciuridae > Ictidomys > Ictidomys tridecemlineatus. Next base: position 15,474 of record NW_027521624.1, on the reverse strand, counting down.
TTGGCGAGACAAGTGGGATTGGTGTACTGATGATTACCTGAAAGTTTCATCAAGATTGGGTGAAAAAGTGTGTGCTGAGATTTCAGGCAACTCGTAGTTTTTTGGAAGCTTGGCAGGCCCTTTCCATGAAAGTGATTCTCGCCAGTCTCTGCTTAGGGCTACATCAACAGCAAACAAACCCTAGAGATAGAACTTGAAACTGCTTTATTGTGTCAAGTTTCAAAGAGCTAGCACAAACCGTGTTTGATTTAGAGTTCCAAATACATGTATCCCTATAGGAGAAAACAGAGTGAAACCTCAAAAAGAAACCGGTTACTGCCAACGAACGGTTTAACCTAGAAGAACGAAATTTGGCGAGCCAAGTGGGATTGGTGTACTGATCATTACCTGAAAGTTTAATCAAGATTGGGTGAAAAAGTGTGTGCTGAGATTCCCGGCAACTCGTAGTTTTTTGGAAGCTTGGCAGGCCCTTTCCATGAAAGTGATTCTCGCCAGTCTCTGCTTAGGGCTACATCAACAGCAAACAAACCATAGAGATAGAACTTGAAACTGCTTTATTGTGTCAAGTTTCAAAGAGCTAGCACAAACCGTGTTTGATTTAGAGTTCCAAATACATGTATCCCTATAGGAGAAAACAGAGTGAAACCTCAAAATGAAACCGGTTACTGCCAACGAACGGTTTAACCTAGAAGAACGAAATTTGGCGAGCCAAGTGGGATTGGTGTACTGATCATTACCTGAAAGTTTCATCAAGATTGGGTGAAAAAGTGTGTGCTGAGATTTCAGGAAACTCGTAGTTTTTTGGAAGCTTGGCAGGCCCTTTCCATGAAAGTGATCTCGCCAGTCTCTGCTTAGGGCTACATCAACAGCAAATAAACCATAGAGATATAACTTGAAACTGCTTTATTGTGTCAAGTTTCAAAGAGCTAGCACAAACCGTGTTTGATTTAGAGTTCCAAATACATGTATCCTTATAGGAGAAAACAGAGTGAAACCTCAAAATGAAACCGGTTACTGCCAACGAACGGTTTAACCTAGAAGAACGAAATTTGGCGAGACAAGTGGGATTGGTGTACTGATGATTACCTGAAAGTTTCATCAAGATTGGGTGAAAAAGTGTGTGCTGAGATTTCAGGCAACTCGTAGTTTTTTGGAAGCTTGGCAGGCCCTTTCCATGAAAGTGATTCTCGCCAGTCTCTGCTTAGGGCTACATCAACAGCAAACAAACCCTAGAGATAGAACTTGAAACTGCTTTATTGTGTCAAGTTTCAAAGAGCTAGCACAAACCGTGTTTGATTTAGAGTTCCAAATACATGTATCCCTATAGGAGAAAACAGAGTGAAACCTCAAAATGAAACCGGTTACTGCCAACGAAGGGTTTAACCTAGAAGGACGAAATTTGGCGAGCCAAGTGAGATTGGTGTACTGATCATTACCTGAAAGTTTCATCAAGATTGGGTGAAAAAGTGTGTGCTGAGATTTCAGGCAACTCGTAGTTTTTTGGAAGCTTGGCAGGCCCTTTCCTTGAAAGTGATTCTCGCCAGTCTCTGCTTAGGGCTACATCAACAGCAAACAAACCATAGAGATAGAACTTGAAACTTCTTTATTGTGTCAAGTTTCAAAGAGCTAGCACAAACCGTGTTTGATTTAGAGTTCCAAATACATGTATCCCTATAGGAGAAAACAGAGTGAAACCTCAAAATGAAACCGGTTACTGCCAACGAACGGTTTAACCTAGAAGAACGAAATTTGGCGAGCCAAGTGGGATTGGTGTACTGATGATTACCTGAAAGTTTAATCAAGATTGGGTGAAAAAGTGTGTGCTGAGATTTCAGGCAACTCGTAGTTTTTTGGAAGCTTGGCAGGCCCTTTCCATGAAAGTGATTCTCGCCAGTCTCTGCTTAGGGCTACATCAACAGCAAACAAACCATAGAGATAGAACTTGAAACGGCTTTATTGTGTCACATTTCAAAGAGCTAGCACAAACCGTGTTTGATTTAGAGTTCCAAATACATGTATCCCTATAGGAGAAAACAGAGTGAAACCTCAAAATGGAACTGGTTACTGCCAACGAACGGTTTAACCTAGAAGAACGAAATTTGGCGAGCCAAGTGGGATTGGTGTACTGATCATTACCTGAAAGTTTCATCAAGATTGGGTGAAAAAGTGTTTGCTGAGATTTCAGGCAACTCGTAGTTTTTTGGAAGCTTGGCAGGCCCTTTCCATGAAAGTGATTCTCGCCAGTCTCTGCTTAGGGCTACATCAACAGCAAACAAACCATAGAGATAGAACTTGAAACTTCTTATTGTGTCAAGTTTCAAAGAGCTAGCACAAACCGTGTTTGATTTAGAATTCCAAATACATGAATCCCTATAGGAGAAAACAGAGTGAAACCTCAAAATGAAACCGGTTACTGCCAACGAACGGTTTAACCTAGAAGAACGAAATTTGGCGAGCCAAGTGGGATTGGTGTACTGATCATTACCTGAAAGTTTCATCAAGATTGGGTGAAAAAGTGTGTGCTGAGATTTCCGGCAACTCGTAGTTTTTTGGAAGCTTGGCAGGCCCTTTCCATGAAAGTGATTCTCGCCAGTCTCTGCTTAGGGCTACATCAACAGCAAACAAACCATAGAGATAGAACTTGAAACTGCTTTATTGTGTCAAGTTTCAAAGAGCTAGCACAAACCGTGTTTGATTTAGAGTTCCAAATACATGTATCCCTATAGGAGAAAACAGAGTGAAACCTCAAAATGAAACCGGTTACTGCCAACGAACGGTTTAACCTAGAAGAACGAAATTTGGCGAGCCAAGTGGGATTGGTGTACTGATCATTACCTGAAAGTTTCATCAAGATTGGGTAAAAAAGTGTGTGCTGAGATTTCAGGCAATTCGTAGTTTTTTAGAAGCTTAGCAGGCCCTTTCCATGAAAGTGATACTCGCCAGTCTCTGCTTAGGGCTACATCAACAGCAAACAAACCATATAGATAGAACTTGAAACTGCTTTATTGTGTCAAGTTTCAAAGAGCTAGCACAAACCGTGTTTGATTTAGAGTTCCAAATACATGTATCCCTATAGGAGAAAACAGAGTGAAACCTCAAAATGAAACCGGTTACTGCCAACGAACGGTTTAACCTAGAAGAACGAAATTTGGCGAGCCAAGTGGGATTGGTGTACTGATCATTATCTGAAAGTATCATCAAGATTGGGTGAAAAAGTGTGTGCTGAGATTTCCGGCAACTCGTAGTTTTTTGGAAGCTTGGCAGGCCCTTTCCATGAAAGTGATTCTCGCCAGTCTCTGCTTAGGGCTACATCAACAGCAAACAAACCATAGAGATAGAACTTGAAACTGCTTTATTGTGTCACATTTCAAAGAGCTAGCACAAACCGTGTTTGATTTAGAGTTCCAAATACATGTATCCCTATAGGAGAAAACAGAGTGAAACCTCAAAATGAAACCGGTTACTGCCAACGAACGGTTTAACCTAGAAGAACGAAATTAGGCAAGCCAAGTGGGATTGGTGTACTGATCATTACCTGAAAGTTTAATCAAGATTGGGTGAAAAAGTGTGTGCTGAGATTCCCGGCAACTCGTAGTTTTTTGGAAGCTTGGCAGGCCCTTTCCATGAAAGTGATTCTCGCCAGTCTCTGCTTAGGGCTACATCAACAGCAAACAAACCATAGAGATAGAACTTGAAACTGCTTTATTGTGTCAAGTTTCAAAGAGCTAGCACAAACCGTGTTTGATTTAGAGTTCCAAATACATGTATCCCTATAGGAGAAAACAGAGTGAAACCTCAAAATGAAACCGGTTACTGCCAACGAACGGTTTAACCTAGAAGAACGAAATTTGGCGAGCCAAGTGGGATTGGTGTACTGATCATTACCTGAAAGTTTCATCAAGATTGGGTGAAAAAGTGTGTGCTGAGATTTCAGGAAACTCGTAGTTTTTTGGAAGCTTGGCAGGCCCTTTCCATGAAAGTGATCTCGCCAGTCTCTGCTTAGGGCTACATCAACAGCAAACAAACCATAGAGATATAACTTGAAACTGCTTTATTGTGTCAAGTTTCAAAGAGCTAGCACAAACCGTGTTTGATTTAGAGTTCCAAATACATGTATCCTTATAGGAGAAAACAGAGTGAAACCTCAAAATGAAACCGGTTACTGCCAACGAACGGTTTAACCTAGAAGAATGAAATTTGGCGAGACAAGTGGGATTGGTGTACTGATGATTACCTGAAAGTTTCATCAAGATTGGGTGAAAAAGTGTGTGCTGAGATTTCAGGCAACTCGTAGTTTTTTGGAAGCTTGGCAGGCCCTTTCCATGAAAGTGATTCTCGCCAGTCTCTGCTTAGGGCTACATCAACAGCAAACAAACCCTAGAGATAGAACTTGAAACTGCTTTATTGTGTCAAGTTTCAAAGAGCTAGCACAAACCGTGTTTGATTTAGAGTTCCAAATACATGTATCCCTATAGGAGAAAACAGAGTGAAACCTCAAAAAGAAACCGGTTACTGCCAACGAACGGTTTAACCTAGAAGAACGAAATTTGGCGAGCCAAGTGGGATTGGTGTACTGATCATTACCTGAAAGTTTAATCAAGATTGGGTGAAAAAGTGTGTGCTGAGATTCCCGGCAACTCGTAGTTTTTTGGAAGCTTGGCAGGCCCTTTCCATGAAAGTGATTCTCGCCAGTCTCTGCTTAGGGCTACATCAACAGCAAACAAACCATAGAGATAGAACTTGAAACTGCTTTATTGTGTCAAGTTTCAAAGAGCTAGCACAAACCGTGTTTGATTTAGAGTTCCAAATACATGTATCCCTATAGGAGAAAACAGAGTGAAACCTCAAAATGAAACCGGTTACTGCCAACGAACGGTTTAACCTAGAAGAACGAAATTTGGCGAGCCAAGTGGGATTGGTGTACTGATCATTACCTGAAAGTTTCATCAAGATTGGGTGAAAAAGTGTGTGCTGAGATTTCAGGAAACTCGTAGTTTTTTGGAAGCTTGGCAGGCCCTTTCCATGAAAGTGATCTCGCCAGTCTCTGCTTAGGGCTACATCAACAGCAAATAAACCATAGAGATATAACTTGAAACTGCTTTATTGTGTCAAGTTTCAAAGAGCTAGCACAAACCGTGTTTGATTTAGAGTTCCAAATACATGTATCCTTATAGGAGAAAACAGAGTGAAACCTCAAAATGAAACCGGTTACTGCCAACGAACGGTTTAACCTAGAAGAACGAAATTTGGCGAGACAAGTGGGATTGGTGTACTGATGATTACCTGAAAGTTTCATCAAGATTGGGTGAAAAAGTGTGTGCTGAGATTTCAGGCAACTCGTAGTTTTTTGGAAGCTTGGCAGGCCCTTTCCATGAAAGTGATTCTCGCCAGTCTCTGCTTAGGGCTACATCAACAGCAAACAAACCCTAGAGATAGAACTTGAAACTGCTTTATTGTGTCAAGTTTCAAAGAGCTAGCACAAACCGTGTTTGATTTAGAGTTCCAAATACATGTATCCCTATAGGAGAAAACAGAGTGAAACCTCAAAATGAAACCGGTTACTGCCAACGAAGGGTTTAACCTAGAAGGACGAAATTTGGCGAGCCAAGTGAGATTGGTGTACTGATCATTACCTGAAAGTTTCATCAAGATTGGGTGAAAAAGTGTGTGCTGAGATTTCAGGCAACTCGTAGTTTTTTGGAAGCTTGGCAGGCCCTTTCCTTGAAAGTGATTCTCGCCAGTCTCTGCTTAGGGCTACATCAACAGCAAACAAACCATAGAGATAGAACTTGAAACTTCTTTATTGTGTCAAGTTTCAAAGAGCTAGCACAAACCGTGTTTGATTTAGAGTTCCAAATACATGTATCCCTATAGGAGAAAACAGAGTGAAACCTCAAAATGAAACCGGTTACTGCCAACGAACGGTTTAACCTAGAAGAACGAAATTTGGCGAGCCAAGTGGGATTGGTGTACTGATGATTACCTGAAAGTTTAATCAAGATTGGGTGAAAAAGTGTGTGCTGAGATTTCAGGCAACTCGTAGTTTTTTGGAAGCTTGGCAGGCCCTTTCCATGAAAGTGATTCTCGCCAGTCTCTGCTTAGGGCTACATCAACAGCAAACAAACCATAGAGATAGAACTTGAAACGGCTTTATTGTGTCACATTTCAAAGAGCTAGCACAAACCGTGTTTGATTTAGAGTTCCAAATACATGTATCCCTATAGGAGAAAACAGAGTGAAACCTCAAAATGGAACTGGTTACTGCCAACGAACGGTTTAACCTAGAAGAACGAAATTTGGCGAGCCAAGTGGGATTGGTGTACTGATCATTACCTGAAAGTTTCATCAAGATTGGGTGAAAAAGTGTTTGCTGAGATTTCAGGCAACTCGTAGTTTTTTGGAAGCTTGGCAGGCCCTTTCCATGAAAGTGATTCTCGCCAGTCTCTGCTTAGGGCTACATCAACAGCAAACAAACCATAGAGATAGAACTTGAAACTTCTTTATTGTGTCAAGTTTCAAAGAGCTAGCACAAACCGTGTTTGATTTAGAATTCCAAATACATGAATCCCTTTAGGAGAAAACAGAGTGAAACCTCAAAATGAAATCGGTTACTGCCAACGAACGGTTTAACCTAGAAGAACGAAATTTGGCGAGCCAAGTGTGATTGGTGTACTGATCATTACCTGAAAGTTTCATCAAGATTGGGTGAAAAAGTGTGTGCTGAGATTTCCGGCAACTCGTAGTTTTTTGGAAGCTTGGCAGGCCCTTTCCATGAAAGTGATTCTCGCCAGTCTCTGCTTAGGGCTACATCAACAGCAAACAAACCATAGAGATAGAACTTGAAACTGCTTTATTGTGTCAAGTTTCAAAGAGCTAGCACAAACCTTGTTTGATTTAGAGTTCCAAATACATGTATCCCTATAGGAGAAAACAGAGTGAAACCTCAAAATGAAACCGGTTACTGCCAACGAACGGTTTAACCTAGAAGAACGAAATTTGGCGAGCCAAGTGGGATTGGTGTACTGATCATTACCTGAAAGTTTCATCAAGATTGGGTAAAAAAGTGTGTGCTGAGATTTCAGGCAATTCGTAGTTTTTTAGAAGCTTAGCAGGCCCTTTCCATGAAAGTGATACTCGCCAGTCTCTGCTTAGGGCTACATCAACAGCAAACAAACCATATAGATAGAACTTGAAACTGCTTTATTGTGTCAAGTTTCAAAGAGCTAGCACAAACCGTGTTTGATTTAGAGTTCCAAATACATGTATCCCTATAGGAGAAAACAGAGTGAAACCTCAAAATGAAACCGGTTACTGCCAACGAATGGTTTAACCGAGTAGAACGAAATTTGGCGAGCCAAGTGGGATTGGTGTACTGATGATTACCTGAAAGTTTCATCAAGATTGGGTGAAAAAGTGTGTGCTGAGATTTCAGGCAACTCGTAGTTTTTTGGAAGCTTGGCAGGCCCTTTCCATGAAAGTGATTCTCGCCAGTCTCTGCTTAGGGCTACATCAACAGCAAACAAACCATAGAGATAGAACTTGAAACTGCTTTATTGTGTCAAGTTTCAAAGAGCTAGCACAAACCGTGTTTGATTTAGAGTTCCAAATACATGTATCCCTATAGGAGAAAACAGAGTGAAACCTCAAAATGAAACCGGTTACTGCCAACGAACGGTTTAACCTAGAAGAACGAAATTTGGCGAGCCAAGTGGGATTGGTGTACTGATCATTACCTGAAAGTTTCATCAAGATTGGGTAAAAAAGTGTGTGCTGAGATTTCAGGCAATTCGTAGTTTTTTAGAAGCTTAGCAGGCCCTTTCCATGAAAGTGATACTCGCCAGTCTCTGCTTAGGGCTACATCAACAGCAAACAAACCATATAGATAGAACTTGAAACTGCTTTATTGTGTCAAGTTTCAAAGAGCTAGCACAAACCGTGTTTGATTTAGAGTTCCAAATACATGTATCCCTATAGGAGAAAACAGAGTGAAACCTCAAAATGAAACTGGTTACTGCCAACGAACGGTTTAACCTAGAAGAACGAAATTTGGCGAGCCAAGTGGGATTGGTGTACTGATCATTATCTGAAAGTATCATCAAGATTGGGTGAAAAAGTGTGTGCTGAGATTTCCGGCAACTCGTAGTTTTTTGGAAGCTTGGCAGGCCCTTTCCATGAAAGTGATTCTCGCCAGTCTCTGCTTAGGGCTACATCAACAGCAAACAAACCATAGAGATAGAACTTGAAACTGCTTTATTGTGTCACATTTCAAAGAGCTAGCACAAACCGTGTTTGATTTAGAGTTCCAAATACATGTATCCCTATAGGAGAAAACAGAGTGAAACCTCAAAATGAAACCGGTTACTGCCAACGAACGGTTTAACCTAGAAGAACGAAATTAGGCAAGCCAAGTGGGATTGGTGTACTGATCATTACCTGAAAGTTTAATCAAGATTGGGTGAAAAAGTGTGTGCTGAGATTCCCGGCAACTCGTAGTTTTTTGGAAGCTTGGCAGGCCCTTTCCATGAAAGTGATTCTCGCCAGTCTCTGCTTAGGGCTACATCAACAGCAAACAAACCATAGAGATAGAACTTGAAACTGCTTTATTGTGTCAAGTTTCAAAGAGCTAGCACAAACCGTGTTTGATTTAGAGTTCCAAATACATGTATCCCTATAGGAGAAAACAGAGTGAAACCTCAAAATGAAACCGGTTACTGCCAACGAACGGTTTAACCTAGAAGAACGAAATTTGGCGAGCCAAGTGGGATTGGTGTACTGATCATTACCTGAAAGTTTCATCAAGATTGGGTGAAAAAGTGTGTGCTGAGATTTCAGGAAACTCGTAGTTTTTTGGAAGCTTGGCAGGCCCTTTCCATGAAAGTGATCTCGCCAGTCTCTGCTTAGGGCTACATCAACAGCAAACAAACCATAGAGATATAACTTGAAACTGCTTTATTGTGTCAAGTTTCAAAGAGCTAGCACAAACCGTGTTTGATTTAGAGTTCCAAATACATGTATCCTTATAGGAGAAAACAGAGTGAAACCTCAAAATGAAACCGGTTACTGCCAACGAACGGTTTAACCTAGAAGAACGAAATTTGGCGAGACAAGTGGGATTGGTGTACTGATGATTACCTGAAAGTTTCATCAAGATTGGGTGAAAAAGTGTGTGCTGAGATTTCAGGCAACTCGTAGTTTTTTGGAAGCTTGGCAGGCCCTTTCCATGAAAGTGATTCTCGCCAGTCTCTGCTTAGGGCTACATCAACAGCAAACAAACCCTAGAGATAGAACTTGAAACTGCTTTATTGTGTCAAGTTTCAAAGAGCTAGCACAAACCGTGTTTGATTTAGAGTTCCAAATACATGTATCCCTATAGGAGAAAACAGAGTGAAACCTCAAAAAGAAACCGGTTACTGCCAACGAACGGTTTAACCTAGAAGAACGAAATTTGGCGAGCCAAGTGGGATTGGTGTACTGATCATTACCTGAAAGTTTAATCAAGATTGGGTGAAAAAGTGTGTGCTGAGATTCCCGGCAACTCGTAGTTTTTTGGAAGCTTGGCAGGCCCTTTCCATGAAAGTGATTCTCGCCAGTCTCTGCTTAGGGCTACATCAACAGCAAACAAACCATAGAGATAGAACTTGAAACTGCTTTATTGTGTCAAGTTTCAAAGAGCTAGCACAAACCGTGTTTGATTTAGAGTTCCAAATACATGTATCCCTATAGGAGAAAACAGAGTGAAACCTCAAAATGAAACCGGTTACTGCCAACGAACGGTTTAACCTAGAAGAACGAAATTTGGCGAGCCAAGTGGGATTGGTGTACTGATCATTACCTGAAAGTTTCATCAAGATTGGGTGAAAAAGTGTGTGCTGAGATTTCAGGAAACTCGTAGTTTTTTGGAAGCTTGGCAGGCCCTTTCCATGAAAGTGATCTCGCCAGTCTCTGCTTAGGGCTACATCAACAGCAAACAAACCATAGAGATATAACTTGAAACTGCTTTATTGTGTCAAGTTTCAAAGAGCTAGCACAAACCGTGTTTGATTTAGAGTTCCAAATACATGTATCCTTATAGGAGAAAACAGAGTGAAACCTCAAAATGAAACCGGTTACTGCCAACGAACGGTTTAACCTAGAAGAACGAAATTTGGCGAGACAAGTGGGATTGGTGTACTGATGATTACCTGAAAGTTTCATCAAGATTGGGTGAAAAAGTGTGTGCTGAGATTTCAGGCAACTCGTAGTTTTTTGGAAGCTTGGCAGGCCCTTTCCATGAAAGTGATTCTCGCCAGTCTCTGCTTAGGGCTACATCAACAGCAAACAAACCCTAGAGATAGAACTTGAAACTGCTTTATTGTGTCAAGTTTCAAAGAGCTAGCACAAACCGTGTTTGATTTAGAGTTCCAAATACATGTATCCCTATAGGAGAAAACAGAGTGAAACCTCAAAATGAAACCGGTTACTGCCAACGAAGGGTTTAACCTAGAAGGACGAAATTTGGCGAGCCAAGTGAGATTGGTGTACTGATCATTACCTGAAAGTTTCATCAAGATTGGGTGAAAAAGTGTGTGCTGAGATTTCAGGCAACTCGTAGTTTTTTGGAAGCTTGGCAGGCCCTTTCCTTGAAAGTGATTCTCGCCAGTCTCTGCTTAGGGCTACATCAACAGCAAACAAACCATAGAGATAGAACTTGAAACTTCTTTATTGTGTCAAGTTTCAAAGAGCTAGCACAAACCGTGTTTGATTTAGAGTTCCAAATACATGTATCCCTATAGGAGAAAACAGAGTGAAACCTCAAAATGAAACCGGTTACTGCCAACGAACGGTTTAACCTAGAAGAACGAAATTTGGCGAGCCAAGTGGGATTGGTGTACTGATGATTACCTGAAAGTTTAATCAAGATTGGGTGAAAAAGTGTGTGCTGAGATTTCAGGCAACTCGTAGTTTTTTGGAAGCTTGGCAGGCCCTTTCCATGAAAGTGATTCTCGCCAGTCTCTGCTTAGGGCTACATCAACAGCAAACAAACCATAGAGATAGAACTTGAAACGGCTTTATTGTGTCACATTTCAAAGAGCTAGCACAAACCGTGTTTGATTTAGAGTTCCAAATACATGTATCCCTATAGGAGAAAACAGAGTGAAACCTCAAAATGGAACTGGTTACTGCCAACGAACGGTTTAACCTAGAAGAACGAAATTTGGCGAGCCAAGTGGGATTGGTGTACTGATCATTACCTGAAAGTTTCATCAAGATTGGGTGAAAAAGTGTTTGCTGAGATTTCAGGCAACTCGTAGTTTTTTGGAAGCTTGGCAGGCCCTTTCCATGAAAGTGATTCTCGCCAGTCTCTGCTTAGGGCTACATCAACAGCAAACAAACCATAGAGATAGAACTTGAAACTTCTTTATTGTGTCAAGTTTCAAAGAGCTAGCACAAACCGTGTTTGATTTAGAATTCCAAATACATGAATCCCTTTAGGAGAAAACAGAGTGAAACCTCAAAATGAAATCGGTTACTGCCAACGAACGGTTTAACCTAGAAGAACGAAATTTGGCGAGCCAAGTGTGATTGGTGTACTGATCATTACCTGAAAGTTTCATCAAGATTGGGTGAAAAAGTGTGTGCTGAGATTTCCGGCAACTCGTAGTTTTTTGGAAGCTTGGCAGGCCCTTTCCATGAAAGTGATTCTCGCCAGTCTCTGCTTAGGGCTACATCAACAGCAAACAAACCATAGAGATAGAACTTGAAACTGCTTTATTGTGTCAAGTTTCAAAGAGCTAGCACAAACCGTGTTTGATTTAGAGTTCCAAATACATGTATCCCTATAGGAGAAAACAGAGTGAAACCTCAAAATGAAACCGGTTACTGCCAACGAACGGTTTAACCTAGAAGAACGAAATTTGGCGAGCCAAGTGGGATTGGTGTACTGATCATTACCTGAAAGTTTCATCAAGATTGGGTAAAAAAGTGTGTGCTGAGATTTCAGGCAATTCGTAGTTTTTTAGAAGCTTAGCAGGCCCTTTCCATGAAAGTGATACTCGCCAGTCTCTGCTTAGGGCTACATCAACAGCAAACAAACCATATAGATAGAACTTGAAACTGCTTTATTGTGTCAAGTTTCAAAGAGCTAGCACAAACCGTGTTTGATTTAGAGTTCCAAATACATGTATCCCTATAGGAGAAAACAGAGTGAAACCTCAAAATGAAACCGGTTACTGCCAACGAACGGTTTAACCTAGAAGAACGAAATTTGGCGAGCCAAGTGGGATTGGTGTACTGATCATTATCTGAAAGTATCATCAAGATTGGGTGAAAAAGTGTGTGCTGAGATTTCCGGCAACTCGTAGTTTTTTGGAAGCTTGGCAGGCCCTTTCCATGAAAGTGATTCTCGCCAGTCTCTGCTTAGGGCTACATCAACAGCAAACAAACCATAGAGATAGAACTTGAAACTGCTTTATTGTGTCACATTTCAAAGAGCTAGCACAAACCGTGTTTGATTTAGAGTTCCAAATACATGTATCCCTATAGGAGAAAACAGAGTGAAACCTCAAAATGAAACCGGTTACTGCCAACGAACGGTTTAACCTAGAAGAACGAAATTAGGCGAGCCAAGTGGGATTGGTGTACTGATCATTACCTGAAAGTTTAATCAAGATTGGGTGAAAAAGTGTGTGCTGAGATTCCCGGCAACTCGTAGTTTTTTGGAAGCTTGGCAGGCCCTTTCCATGAAAGTGATTCTCGCCAGTCTCTGCTTAGGGCTACATCAACAGCAAACAAACCATAGAGATAGAACTTGAAACTGCTTTATTGTGTCAAGTTTCAAAGAGCTAGCACAAACCGTGTTTGATTTAGAGTTCCAAATACATGTATCCCTATAGGAGAAAACAGAGTGAAACCTCAAAATGAAACCGGTTACTGCCAACGAACGGTTTAACCTAGAAGAACGAAATTTGGCGAGCCAAGTGGGATTGGTGTACTGATCATTACCTGAAAGTTTCATCAAGATTGGGTGAAAAAGTGTGTGCTGAGATTTCAGGAAACTCGTAGTTTTTTGGAAGCTTGGCAGGCCCTTTCCATGAAAGTGATCTCGCCAGTCTCTGCTTAGGGCTACATCAACAGCAAACAAACCATAGAGATATAACTTGAAACTGCTTTATTGTGTCAAGTTTCAAAGAGCTAGCACAAACCGTGTTTGATTTAGAGTTCCAAATACATGTATCCTTATAGGAGAAAACAGAGTGAAACCTCAAAATGAAACCGGTTACTGCCAACGAACGGTTTAACCTAGAAGAACGAAATTTGGCGAGACAAGTGGGATTGGTGTACTGATGATTACCTGAAAGTTTCATCAAGATTGGGTGAAAAGGTGTGTGCTGAGATTTCAGGCAACTCGTAGTTTTTTGGAAGCTTGGCAGGCCCTTTCCATGAAAGTGATTCTCGCCAGTCTCTGCTTAGGGCTACATCAACAGCAAACAAACCCTAGAGATAGAACTTGAAACTGCTTTATTGTGTCAAGTTTCAAAGAGCTAGCACAAACCGTGTTTGATTTAGAGTTCCAAATACATGTATCCCTATAGGAGAAAACAGAGTGAAACCTCAAAAAGAAACCGGTTACTGCCAACGAACGGTTTAACCTAGAAGAACGAAATTTGGCGAGCCAAGTGGGATTGGTGTACTGATCATTACCTGAAAGTTTAATCAAGATTGGGTGAAAAAGTGTGTGCTGAGATTCCCGGCAACTCGTAGTTTTTGGAAGCTTGGCAGGCCCTTTCCATGAAAGTGATTCTCGCCAGTCTCTGCTTAGGGCTACATCAACAGCAAACAAACCATAGAGATAGAACTTGAAACTGCTTTATTGTGTCAAGTTTCAAAGAGCTAGCACAAACCGTGTTTGATTTAGAGTTCCAAATACATGTATCCCTATAGGAGAAAACAGAGTGAAACCTCAAAATGAAACCGGTTACTGCCAACGAACGGTTTAACCTAGAAGAACGAAATTTGGCGAGCCAAGTGGGATTGGTGTACTGATCATTACCTGAAAGTTTCATCAAGATTGGGTGAAAAAGTGTGTGCTGAGATTTCAGGAAACTCGTAGTTTTTTGGAAGCTTGGCAGGCCCTTTCCATGAAAGTGATCTCGCCAGTCTCTGCTTAGGGCTACATCAACAGCAAACAAACCATAGAGATATAACTTGAAACTGCTTTATTGTGTCAAGTTTCAAAGAGCTAGCACAAACCGTGTTTGATTTAGAGTTCCAAATACATGTATCCTTATAGGAGAAAACAGAGTGAAACCTCAAAATGAAACCGGTTACTGCCAACGAACGGTTTAACCTAGAAGAACGAAATTTGGCGAGACAAGTGGGATTGGTGTACTGATGATTACCTGAAAGTTTCATCAAGATTGGGTGAAAAAGTGTGTGCTGAGATTTCAGGAAACTCGTAGTTTTTTGGAAGCTTGGCAGGCCCTTTCCATGAAAGTGATTCTCGCCAGTCTCTGCTTAGGGCTACATCAACAGCAAACAAACCCTAGAGATAGAACTTGAAACTGCTTTATTGTGTCAAGTTTCAAAGAGCTAGCACAAACCGTGTTTGATTTAGAGTTCCAAATACATGTATCCCTATAGGAGAAAACAGAGTGAAACCTCAAAAAGAAACCGGTTACTGCCAACGAACGGTTTAACCTAGAAGAACGAAATTTGGCGAGCCAAGTGGGATTGGTGTACTGATCATTACCTGAAAGTTTAATCAAGATTGGGTGAAAAAGTGTGTGCTGAGATTCCCGGCAACTCGTAGTTTTTTGGAAGCTTGGCAGGCCCTTTCCATGAAAGTGATTCTCGCCAGTCTCTGCTTAGGGCTACATCAACAGCAAACAAACCATAGAGATAGAACTTGAAACTGCTTTATTGTGTCAAGTTTCAAAGAGCTAGCACAAACCGTGTTTGATTTAGAGTTCCAAATACATGTATCCCTATAGGAGAAAACAGAGTGAAACCTCAAAATGAAACCGGTTACTGCCAACGAACGGTTTAACCTAGAAGAACGAAATTTGGCGAGCCAAGTGGGATTGGTGTACTGATCATTACCTGAAAGTTTCATCAAGATTGGGTGAAAAAGTGTGTGCTGAGATTTCAGGAAACTCGTAGTTTTTTGGAAGCTTGGCAGGCCCTTTCCATGAAAGTGATCTCGCCAGTCTCTGCTTAGGGCTACATCAACAGCAAACAAACCATAGAGATAGAACTTGAAACTGCTTTATTGTGTCAAGTTTCAAAGAGCTAGCACAAACCGTGTTTGATTTAGAGTTCCAAATACATGTATCCCTATAGGAGAAAACAGAGTGAAACCTCAAAATGAAACCGGTTACTGCCAACGAACGGTTTAACCGAGTAGAACGAAATTTGGCGAGCCAAGTGGGATTGGTGTACTGATCATTAACTGAAAGTTTCATCAAGATTGGGTGAAAAAGTGTGTGCTGAGATTTC
>NW_027521623.1:0-65957 GCF_052094955.1 Ictidomys tridecemlineatus | reverse complement strand
GTGTACTGATCATTACCTGAAAGAATCATCAAGAGTGGGTGAAAAAATGTTTGCTGAGATTTCAGGGAACTCGTAGTTTTTTGGAAGCTTGGCAACCCATTTTCATGAAAGTGATTTTCGCCAGTCTCTGCTTAGGGCTACATCAACAGCAAACAAACCATAGAGATAGAACTGGAAACTGCTTTATTGTGTCAAGTTTCAAAGAGCTAGCACAAACCGTGATTGAATTAGAGTTCCAAATACATGTATCCCTATAGGAGAAAACAGAGTGAAACCTAAAAATGAAAACGGTTACTGCAAACGAACGGTTTAACCTAGAAGAACGAAATTGGAGAGCCAAGTGGTTTTGGTGTACTGATCATTACCTGAAAGAATCATCAAGATTGGGTGAAAAAATGTTTGCTGAGATTTTAGGCAACTCGTAGTTTTTTGGAAGCTTGGGAACCCCTTTCAATGAAAGTGATTTTCGCCAGTCTCTGCTTAGGGCTACATCAACAGAAAACAAAGCATAGAGATAGAAGTTGAATCTGCTTTATTGTGTCAAGTTTCAAAGAGCTAGTACAAACCGTGTTTGATTTAGAGTTCCAAATACATGTATCCCTATAGGAGAAAACAGAGTGAAACCTAAAAATGTAAACGGTTACTGCAAACGAACGGTTTACCCTAGAAGAACGAAATTTGGTGAGCCAAGTGGTTTTGGTGTACTGATCATTACCTGAAAGAATCATTAAGATTGGGTGAAAAAATGTTTGCTGGGATTTCAGGCAACTCGTAGTTTTTGCAAGCTTGGCAAACCCTTTTCATGAATTTATTTTCGCCAGTCTCTGCTTAGGGCTACATCAACAGCAAAGAAACCATAGAGATAGAACTGGAAACTGCTTTATTGTGTCAAGTTTCAAAGAGCTAGCACAAACCGTGTTTGATTTAGAGTACCAAATACATGTATCCCTATAGGAGAAAACAGAGTGAAACCTAAAAATGAAAAGGTTACTGCAAACGAACGGTTTACCCTAGAAGAACGAAATTTGGTGAGCCAAGTGGTTTTGGTGTACTGATCATTACCTGAAAGAATCATCAAGATTGGGTGAAAAAATGTTTGCTGAGATTTCAGGCAACTCGTAGTTTTTTGAAAGCTTGCCAAACCCTTTTCATGAATTGATTATCGCCAATCTCTGCTTAGGGCTACATCAACAGCAAACAAAGCATAGAGATAGAACTTTAAACTGCTTTATTGTGTCAAGTTTCAAAGAGCTAGCACAAACCGTGTTTGATTTAGAGTTCCAAGTACATGTATCCCTATAGGAGAAAACAGAGAAACCTAAAAATGCAAACGGTTACTGCAAACGAACGGTTTAACCTAGAAGAACGAAATTTGGTGGGCCAAGTGGTTTTGGTGTACTGATCATTATTTGAAAGAATCATCAAGATTGGGTGAAAAAATGTTTGCTGAGATTTCAGGCAACTCGTAGTTTTTTGGAAGCTTGGCAACCCATTTCCATGAAAGTGATTTTCGCCAGTCTCTGTTTAGGGCTACATCAACAGCAAACAAACCATAGAGATAAAATTTGAAACTGCTTTACTGTGTCAAGTTTCAAAGAGGTAGCACAAACCGTGTTTGATTTAGCGTTCCAAACACATGTATCCCTATAGGAGAAAACAGAGTGAAACCTAAAAATGAAAACGGTTACTGCAAACGAACGGTTTGACCTAGAAGAACGAAATTTGGTGAGCCAAGTGGTTTTGGTGTACTGATCATTACCTGAAAGAATCATCAAGTTTGGGTGAAAAAATGTTTGCTGAGATTTCAGGCAACTCGTAGTTTTTTGGAAGCTTGGCAACCCCTTTCCATGAAAGTGATTTTCGCCAGTCGCTGCTTAGGGCTACATCAACAGCAAACAAAGCATAGAGAGAGAACTTGAAACTGCTTTATTGTGTCAAGTTTTAAGAGCTAGCACAAACCGTGTTTGATTTAGAGTTCCAAATACATGTATCCGTATAGGAGAAAACAGAGTGAACCTAAAAATGTAAACGGTTACTGCAAACGAACGGTTTAACCTAGAAGAACGAAATTTGGTGAGCCAAGTGGTTTTGGTGTACTGATCATTACCTGAAAGAATCATCAAGATTGGGTGAAAAAATGTTTGCTGAGATTTCAGGCAACTCGTAGTTTTTTGGAAGCTTGGCAACCCCTTTCCATGAAAGTGATTTTCGCCAGTTTCTGCTTAGGGCTACATCAAACGCAAACAAAGCATAGAGATAGAACTGGAAACTGCTTTATTGTGTCAAGTTTCAAGAGCTAGCACAAACCGTGTTTGATTTAGAGTTCCAAATACATGTATCCCTATAGGAGAAAACAGAGTGAAACCTAAAAATGAAAAGGGTTACTGCAAACGAACGGTTTTATCAGAAGAACGAAATTTGGTGAGCCAAGTGGTTTTGGTGTACTGATCATTACCTGAAAGAATCATCAAGATTGGGTGAAAAAATGTTTGCTGAGATTTCAGGCAACTCGTAGTTTTTTGGAAGCTTGGCAACCCCTTTCCATGAAAGTGATTTTCGCCAGTCTCTGCTTAGGGCTACATCAACAGCAAACAAAGCATAGAGATAGAACTTGAATCTGCTTTATTGTGTAAAGTTTCAAAGAGGTAGCACAAACCGTGTTTTATTTAGAGTTCCAAATACATGTATTTCTATAGGAGAAAACAGAGTGAAACCTAAAAATGAAAACGGTTACTGCAAACGAACGGTTAACCTAGAAGAACGAAATTTGGTGAGCCAAGTGGTTTTCGTGTACTGATCATTATTTGAAAGAATCATCAAGATTGGGTGAAAAAATGTTTGCTGAGATTTCAGGCAACTCGTAGTTTTTTGGAAGCTTGGCAACCCCTTTCCATGAAAGTGATATTCGCCAGTCTCTGCTTAGGGCTACATCAAGAGCAAACAAAGCATAGAGATAGAAGTTGAAACTGCTTTATTGTGTCAAGTTTCAAAGAGCTAGTACAAACCGTGTTTGATTTAGAGTTCAAAATACATGTACCCCTATAGGAGAAAACAGAGTGAAACCTAAAAATGAAAACGGTTACTGCAAACGAACGGTTTAACCTAGAAGAACGAAATTTGGTGAGCCAAGTGGTTTTGGTGTACTGATCATTACCTGAAAGAATCATCAAGATTGGGTAAAAAAATGTTTGCTGAGATTTCAGGCAACTCGTATTTTTTTGGAAGCTTGGCAACCCCTTTCCATGAAAGTGATTTTCGCCAGTCTCTCTTAGGGCTACATCAACAGCAAACAAACCATAGAGATAAAATTTAAACTGCTTTATTGTGTCAAGTTTCAAAGAGCTAGCACAAACCGTGTTTGATTTAGAGTTCCAAATACATGTATCCCTATAGGAGAAAACAGAGTGAAACCTAAAAATGAAAACGGTTACTGCAAACAAACTGTTTAACCTAGAAGAACGAAATTTGGTTAGCCAAGTGGTTTTGGTGTACTGATCATTACCTGAAAGAATCATCAAGATTGTGTAAAAAACGTTTGCTAAGATTTCAGGCAACTCGTCGTTTTTTGGAAGCTTGGCAACCCCTTTCCATGAAAGTGATTTTTGCCAGTCTCTGCTTAGGGCTACATCAACAGGAAACAAACCATAGAGATACAACTAAACTGCTTTATTGTGTCAAGTTTCAAAGAGCTAGCACAAACCGTGTTTGATTTAGAGTTCCAAATACATGTATCCCTATAGGAGAAAACAGAGTGAAACCTAAAAATGAAAACGGTTACTGCAAACGAACGGTTTAACCTAGAAGAACGAAATTTGGTGAGCCAAGTGGTTTTGGTGTACTGATCGTTACCTGAAAGAATCATCAAGATTGGGTAAAAAAATGTTTGCTGAGATTTCAGGCAACTCGTAGTTTTTTGGAAGCTTGGCAACCCCTTTCCATGAAAGTGATTTTCGCCAGTCTCTGCTTAGGGCTACATCAACAGCAAACAAACCATAGAGATAAAACTTGAAACTGCTTTATTGTGTCAAGTTTCAAAGAGCTAGCACAAACCGTGTTTGATTTAGAGTTCCAAATACATGTATCCCTATAGGAGAAAACAGAGTGAAACCTAAAAAATGAAAACGGTTACTGCAAACGAACGGTTAACCTAGAAGAACGAAATTTGGTGAGCCAAGTGGTTTTTGTGTACTGATCATTACCTGAAAGAATCATCAAGATTGGGTAAAAAAATGTTTGCTGAGATTTCAGGGAGCTCGTAGTTTTTTGGAAGTTTGGCAACCCCATTCCATGAAAGTGATTTTCGCCAGTCTCTGCTTAGGGCTACATCAACAGCGAACAAACCATAGAGATAGAACTTGAAACTGCTTTATTGTGTCAGGTTTCAAAGAGCTAGCACAAACCGTGTTTGATTTAGAGTTCCAAATACATGTATCCCTATAGGAGAAAACAGAGTGAAACCTAAAAATGAAAACGGTTACTTCAAACGAATGGTTTAACCTAGAAGAACGAAATTTGGTGAGCCAAGTGGTTTTGGTGCACTGATCATTACCTGAAAGAATCATCAAGATTGGGTGAAAAAATGTTTGCTGAGATTCAGGCAACTCGTAGTTTTTTGGAAGCTTGGCAACCCCATTCCATGAAAGGGATTTTCGCAAGTCTCTGCTTAGGACTACATCAACAGCAAAAAAAGCAAAGAGATAGAACTTGAAACTGCTTTATTGTGTCAAGTTTCAAAGAGCTAGCACAAACCGTCTTTGATTTAGAGTTCCAAATACATGTATCCCTATAGGAAAAAACAGAGTGAAACCTAAAAATGAAAATGGTTACTGCAAACGAACGGTTTAACCTAGAAGAACGAAATTTGGTGAGCCAAGTGGTTTTGGTGTACTGATCATTACCTGAAAGAATCATCAAGATTGGGTGAAAAAATGTTTGCTGAGATGTCAGGCAACTCGTAGTTTTTTGGAAGCTTGGCAACCCCTTTCTATGAAAGTGATTTTCGCCAGTCTCTGCTTAGGGCTACATCAACAGCAAACAAAGCATAGAGATAGAAGTTGAAACTGCTTTATCGTGTCAAGTTTCGAATAGCTAGCACAAACCGTGTTTGATTTAGAGTTCCAAATACATGTATCCCTATAGGAGAAAAGAAAGTGAAATCTAAAAATGAAAACGGTTACTGCAAACGAACGGTTTAACCTAAAAGAAGGAAATTTGGTGAGCCAAGTGGTTTTGGTGTACTGATCATTACCGGAAAGAATCATCTAGATTGGGTGAAAAAATGTTTGCTGAGATTTCAGGCAACTCGTAGTTTTTAGAAAGCTTGACAACCCCGTTCCATAAAAGTGATTTTCGCCAGTCTCTGCTTAGGGCTACATCAACAGCAAACAAAGCATAGAGATAGAACTTGAAACTGCTTACTGTGTCAAGTTTCAAAGAGCTAGCACAAACCGTGTTTGATTTAGAGTTCCAAATACATGTATCCCTATAGGAGAAAACAGAGTGAAACCTAAAAATGAAAACGGTTACTGCAAACGAACGGTTTTACCTAGAAGAACGAAATTTGGTGAGCCAAGTGGTTTTTGTGTTCTGATCATTACCTGAAAGAATCATCAATATTGGGTGAAACAATGTTTGCTGAGATTTCAGGAAACTCGTAGTTTTTTGGAAGCTTGGCAACCCGTTTCCATGAAAGTGATTTTCGCCAGTCTCTGCTTAGGGCTACATCAACAGCAAACAAAAGCATAGAGATAGAACTTGAATCTGCTTTATTGTGTCAAGTTTCAAAGAGGTAGCACAAACCGTGTTTTATTTAGAGTTCCAAATACATGTATTTCTATAGGAGAAAACAGAGTGAAACCTAAAAATGAAAACGGTTACTGCAAACGACGGTTTAACCTAGAAGAACGAAATTTGGTGAGCCAAGTGGTTTTGGTGTACTGATCATTACCTGAAAGAATCATCAAGATTGGGTGAAAAAATGTTTGCTGAGATTTCAGGCAACTCGTAGTTTTTTGGAAGCTTGGCAACCCCTTTCCATGAAAGTGATATTCGCCAGTCTCTGCTTAGGGCTACATCAACAGCAAACAAAGCATAGAGATAGAAGTTGAAACAGCTTTATTGTGTCAAGTTTCAAAGAGCTAGTACAAACCGTGTTTGATTTAGAGTTCAAAATACATGTACCCCTATAGGAGAAAACAGAGTGAAACCTAAAAATGAAAACGGTTACTACAAACGAACGGTTTAACCTAGAAGAACGAAATTTGGTGAGCCAAGTGGTTTTGGTGTACTGATCATTACCTGAAAGAATCATCAAGATTGGGTAAAAAAATGTTTGCTGAGATTTCAGGCAACTCGTATTTTTTTGGAAGCTTGGCAACCCCTTTCCATGAAAGTGATTTTCGCCAGTCTCTGCTTAGGGCTACATCAACAGCAAACAAACCATAGAGATAAAATTTAAACTGCTTTATTGTGTCAAGTTTCAAAGAGCTAGCACAAACCGTGTTTGATTTAGAGTTCCAAATACATGTATCCCTATAGGAGAAAACAGAGTGAAACCTAAAAATGAAAACGGTTACTGCAAACAAACTGTTTAACCTAGAAGAACGAAATTTGGTGAGCCAAGTGGTTTTGGTGTACTGATCATTACCTGAAAGAATCATCAAGATTGGGTAAAAAAATGTTTGCTGAGATTTCAGGCAACTCGTAGTTTTTTGGAAGCTTGGCAACCCCTTTCCATGAAAGTGATTTTCGCCAACCTCTGCTTGGGGCTACATCAACAGCAAACAAACCGTAGAGATAAAACTTGAAACTGCTTTATTGTGTCAAGTTTCAAAGAGCAAGCACAAACCGTTTTTGATTTAGAGTTTTAAATACATGTACCCCGATAGGAGAAAACAGAGTGAAACCTAAATATGAAAATGGTTACTGCAAACGAACGGTTTAACCTAGAAGAACGAAATTTGGTGAGCCAAGTGGTTTTGGTGTACTGATCATTACCTGAAAGAATCATCAAGATTGTGTAAAAAAACGTTTGCTAAGATTTCAGGCAACTCGTAGTTTTTTGGAAGCTTGGCAACCCCTTTCCATGAAAGTGATTTTCGCCAGTCTCTGCTTAGGGCTACATCAACAGGAAACAAACCATAGAGATACAACTTGAAACTGCTTTATTGTGTCAAGTTTCAAAGAGCTAGCACAAACCGTGTTTGATTTAGAGTTCCAAATACATGTATCCCTATAGGAGAAAACAGAGTGAAACCTAAAAATGAAAACGGTTACTGCAAACGAACGATTTAACCTAGAAGAATGAAATTTGGTGAGCCAAGTGGTTTTGGTGTACTGATCATTACCTGAAAGTATCATCAAGATTGGGTGAAAAAATGTTTGCTGAGATTTCAGGCAACTCGTAGTTTTTTGGAAGCAAGGCAACCCCTTTCTATGAAAGGGATTTTCGCAAGTCTCTGCTTAGGGCTACATCAATAGCAAATAAAGCATAGAAATAGAACTTGAAACTGCTTTATTGTGTCAAGTTTCAAAGAGCTAGCACAAACCGTCTTTGATTTAGAGTTCCAAATACATGTATTCCTATAGGAGAAAACGGAGTGAAACCTAAAAATGAAAACGGTTACTGCAAACGAACGGTTTAACCTAGAAGAACGAAATTTGGTGAGCCAAGTGGTTTTGGTGTACTGATCGTTACCTGAAAGAATCATCAAGATTGGGTAAAAAAATGTTTGCTGAGATTTCAGGCAACTCGTAGTTTTTTGGAAGCTTGGCAACCCCTTTCCATGAAAGTGATTTTCGCCAGTCTCTGCTTAGGGCTACATCAACAGCAAACAAACCATAGAGATAAAACTTGAAACTGCTTTATTGTGTCAAGTTTCAAAGAGCTAGCACAAACCGTGTTTGATTTAGAGTTCCAAATACATGTATTCCTATAGGAGAAAACAGAGTGAAACCTAAAAATGAAAACGGTTACTGCAAATGAACGGTTTAACCTAGAAGAACGAAATTTGGTGAGCCAAGTGGTTTTGGTGTACTGATCATTACCTGAAAGAATCATCAAGATTGGGTAAAAAAATGTTTGCTGAGATTTCAGGCAGCTCGTAGTTTTTTGGAAGGTTGGCAACCCCTTTCCATTAAAGTGATTTTCGCCAGTCTCTGCTTAGGGCTACATCAACAGCAAACAAACCATAAAGATAGAACTTGAAACTGCTTTATTGTGTCAAGTTTCAAAGAGCTAGCACAAACCGTGTTTGATTTAGAGTTCCAAATACATGTATCCCTATAGGAGAAAACAGAGTGAAACCTAAAAATGAATACGGTTACTTCAAACGAATGGTTTAACCTAGAAGAACAAAATTTGGTGAGCCAAGTGGTTTTGGTGTACTGATCATTACCTGAAAGTATCATCAAGATTGGGTGAAAAATGTTTGCTGAGATTTCAGGCAACTCGTAGTTTTTTGGAAGCAAGGCAACCCCTTTCTATGAAAGGGATTTTCGCAAGTCTCTGCTTAGGGCTACATCAACAGCAAATAAAGCATAGAAATAGAACTTGAAACTGCTTTATTGTGTCAAGTTTCAAGAGCTAGCACAAACCGTCTTTGATTTAGAGTTCCAAATACATGTATTCCTATAGGAGAAAACAGAGTGAAACCTAAAAATGAAAACGGTTACTGCAAACGAACGGTTTAACCTAGAAGAACGAAATTTGGTGAGCCAAGTGGTTTTGGTGTACTGATCGTTACCTGAAAGAATCATCAAGATTGGGTGAAAAAATGTTTGCAGTGATTTCAGGCAACTCGTACTTTTTTGGAAGCTTGGCAAACCCTTTCCATGAAAGTGATTTTCGCCAGTCTCTGCTTAGGGATACATCAACAGCAAACAAAGCATAGAGATAGAACTTGAATCTGCTTTATTGTGTCAAGTTCAAAGAGGTAGCACAAACCGTGTTTTATTTAGAGTTCCAAATACGTGTATTTCTATAGGAGAAAACAGAGTGAAACCTAAAAATGAAACCGGTTACTGCAAACGAACGGTTTAACCTAGAAGAACGAAATTTGGTGAGCCAAGTGGTTTTGGTGTACTGATCATTACCTGAAAGAATCATCAAGATTGGGTAAAAAAATGTTTGCTGAGATTTCAGGCAACTCGTAGTTTTTTGGAAGCTTGGCAACCCCTTTCCATGAAAGTGATTTTCGCCAACCTCTGCTTGGGGCTACATCAACAGCAAACAAACCGTAGAGATAAAACTTGAAACTGCTTTATTGTGTCAAGTTTCAAAGAGCAAGCACAAACCGTTTTTGATTTAGAGTTTTAAATACATGTACCCCGATAGGAAAAACAGAGTGAAACCTAAATATGAAAATGGTTACTGCAAACGAACGGTTTAACCTAGAAGAACGAAATTTGGTGAGCCAAGTGGTTTTGGTGTACTGATCATTACCTGAAAGAATCATCAAGATTGTGTAAAAAAACGTTTGCTAAGATTTCAGGCAACTCGTAGTTTTTTGGAAGCTTGGCAACCCCTTTCCATGAAAGTGATTTTCGCCAGTCAATGCTTAGGGCTACATCAACAGGAAACAAACCATAGAGATACAACTTGAAACTGCTTTATTGTGTCAAGTTTCAAAGAGCTAGCACAAACCGTGTTTCATTTAGAGTTCCAAATACATGTATCCCTATAGGAGAAAACAGAGTGAAACCTAAAAATGAAAACGGTTACTGCAAACGAACGGTTTATCCTAGAAGAACGAAATTTGGTGAGCCAAATGGTTTTGGTGTACTGATCATTACCTGAAAGAATCATCAAGATTGGGTGAAAAAATGTTTGCTGAGATTTCAGGCAACTCATCGTTTTTTGGAAGCTTGGCAACCCCTTTCCATGAAAGTGATTTTCGCCAGTCTCTGCTTAGGGCTACATCAACAGCAAACAAAGCATAGAGATAGAACTTGAAACTGCTTTATTGTGTCAAGTTTCAAAGAGCTAGCACAAACCGTGTTTGATTTAGAGTTCCAAATACATGTATCCCTATAGGAGAAAACAGAGTGAAACCTAAAAATGAAAACGGTTACTGCAAACGAATGGTTTAACCTAGAAGAACGAAATTTGGTGAGCCAAGTGGTTTTTGTGTACTGATCATTACCTGAAAGAATCATCAAGATTGGGTGAAATAATGTTTGCTGAGATTTCAGGCAACTCGTAGTTTTTTGGAAGCTTGGCAACCCCTTTCCATGAAAGTGATTTTCGAAAGTCTCTGCTTAGGGCTACATCAACAGCAAACAACGCATAGAGATAGAACTTGAAACTGCTTTATTGTGTCAAGTTTCAAAGAGCTAGCACAAACCGTGTTTATTTAGAGTTCCAAATACATGTATCCCTATTGGAGAAAACAGAGTGAAACCTAAAAATGAAAACGGTTACTGCAAACGAATGGTTTAACCTAGAAGAACGAAATTTGGTGAGCCAAGTGGTTTTGGTGCACTGATCATTACCTGAAAGAATCATCAAGATTGGGTGAAAAAATGTTTGCTGAGATTTCAGGCAACTCGTAGTTTTTTGGAAGCTTGGCAACCCCATTCCATGAAAGGGATTTTCGCAAGTCTCTGCTTAGGGCTACATCAACACCAAAAAAAGCAAAGAGATAGAACTTGAAACTGCTTTATTGTGTCAAGTTTCAAAGAGCTAGGACAAACCGTCTTTGATTTAGAGTTCCAAATACATGTATCCCTATAGGAGAAAACAGAGTGAAACCTAAAAATGAAAACGGTTACTGAAAACGAACGGTTTAACCTAGAAGAACGAAATTTGGTGAGCCAAGTGGTTTTGGTGTACTGATCATTACCTGAAAGAATCATCAAGATTGGGTGAAAAAATGTTTGCTGAGATTTCAGGCAACTCGTAGTTTTTTGGAAGCTTGGCAACCCCTTTCCATGAAAGGGATTTTCGCAAGTCTCTGCTTAGGGCTACATCAACAGCAAAAAAAGCATAGAAATAGAACTTGAAACTGCTTTATTGTGTCAAGTTTCAAAGAGCTAGCACAAACCGTCTTTGATTTAGAGTTCCAAATACATGTAATCCTATAGGAGAAAACAGAGTGAAACCTAAAAATGAAAACGGTTACTGCAAACGAACGGTTTAACCTAGAAGAACGAAACTTGGTGAGCCAAGTGGTTTTGGTGTGCTGATCATTACCTGAAAGAATCATCAAGATTGGGTGAAAAAATGTTTGCTGAGATTTCAGGCAACTCGTAGTTTTCTGGAAGCTTGGCAACCCCTTTCCATGAAAGTGATTTTCGCCAGTCTCTGCTTAGGGCTACATCAACAGCAAAAAAAGCATAGAGATAGAACTTGAAACGGCTTTATTGTGTCAAGTTTCAAAGAGGTAGCACAAACCGTGTTTTATTTACAGTTCCAAATACATGTATCCCTATAGGAGAAAACAGAGTGAAACCTGAAAATAAAAACGGTTGCTGCAAATGAACGGTTATACCTAGAAGAACGAAATTTGGTGAGCCAAGTGGTTTTGGTGTACTGATCATTACCTGAAAGAATCATCAAGATTGGGTGAAAAAATGTTTGCTGAGATTTCAGGCAACTCGTAGTTTTTTGGAAGCTTGGCAACCCCTTTCTATGAAAGTGATTTTCGCCAGTCTCTGCTTAGGGCTACATCAACAGCAAACAAAGCATAGAGATAGAACTTGAAACTGCTTTATCGTGTCAAGTTTCGAAGAGCTAGCACAAACCGTGTTTGATTTAGAGTTCCAAATACATGTATCCCTATAGGAGAAAACAAAGTGAAACCTAAAAATGAAAACGGTTACTGCAAACGAACGGTTTAAACTAAAAGAACGAAATTTAGTGAGCCAAGTGGTTTTCGTGTACTGATCATTACCTGAAAGAATCATCAAGATTGGCTGAGAAAATATTTGCTGAGATTTCAGGCAACTCGTAGTTTTTTGGAAGCTTGGCAACCACTTTCCATGAAAGTGATTTTCGCCAGTCTCTGCTTAGGGGTACATAAACTGCAAACAAAGCATAGAGATAGAACTTGAAACTGCTTTATTGTGTCCAGTTTCAAAGAGCTAGCACAAACCGTGTTTGATTTAGAGTTCCAAATACATGTATCCCTATAGGAGAAAACAGAGTGAAACCTAAAAATGAAAACGGTTACTTCAAACGAATGGTTTAACCTAGAAGAACGAAATTTGGTGAGTCAAGTGGTTTTGGTGCACTGATCATTACCTGAAAGAATCATCAAGATTGGGTGAAAAAATGTTTGCTGAGATTTCAGGCAACTCGTAGTTTTTTGGAAGCTTGGCAACCCCATTCCATGAAAGGGATTTTCGCAAGTCTCTGCTTAGGGCTACATCAACACCAAAAAAAGCAAAGAAATAGAATTTGAAACTGCTTTATTGTGTCAAGTTTCAAAAAGCTAGGACAAACCGTCTTTGATTTAGAGTTCCAAATACATGTATCCCTATAGGAGAAAACAGAGTGAAACCTAAAAATGAAAACGGTTACTGCAAACGAACGGATGAACCTAGAAGAACGAAATTTGGTGAGCCAAGTTGTTTTGGTGTACTGATCATTACCTGAAAGAATCATCAAGATTGGGTGAATAAATGTTTGCTGAGATTTCAGGCAACTCGTAGTTTTTTGGAAGCTTGGCAACCCCTTTCCATGAAAGGGATTTTCGCAAGTCTCTACTTAGGGCTACATCAACAGCAAAAAAAGCATAGAAATAGAACTTGAAACTGCTTTATTGTGTCAAGTTTCAAAGAGCTAGCACAAACCGTCTTTGATTTAGAGTTCCAAATACATGTATTCCTATAGGAGAAAAAAGAGTGAAACCTAAAAATGAAAACGGTTACTGCAAAGGAACGGTTTAACCTAGAAGAACGAAACTTGGTGAGCCAAGTTGTTTTGGTGTGCTGATCATTACCAGAAAGAATCATCAAGATTGGGTGAAAAAATGTTTGCTGAGATTTCAGGCAACTCGAAGTTTTTTGGAAGCTTGGCAACCCCTTTCCATGAAAGTGATTTTCGCCAGTCTCTGCTTAGGGCTACATCAACAGGAAAAAAAGCATAGAGATAGAACTTGAAACTGCTTTATTGTGTCAAGTTTCAAAGAGCTAGCACAAACCGTGTTTGATTTAGAGTTCCAAATACATGTATCCCCATAGGAGAAAACAGAGTGAAACCTAAAAATGAAAACGGTTACTGCAAATGAACGGTTATACCTAGAAGAACGAAATTTGGTGAGCCAAGTGGTTTTGGTGTACTGATCATTACCTGAAAGAATCATCAAGATTGGGTGAAAAAATGTTTGCTGAGATTTCAGGCAACTCGTAGTTTTTTGGAAGCTTGGCAACCCCTTTCTATGAAAGTGATTTTCGCCAGTCTCTGCTTAGGGCTACATCAACAGCAAACAAAGCATAGAGATAGAACTTGAAACTGCTTTATCGTGTCAAGTTTCGAAGAGCTAGCACAAACCGTGTTTGATTTAGAGTTCCAAATACATGTATCCCTATAGGAGAAAACAGAGTGAAACCTAAAAATGAAAACGGTTACTGCAAACGAACGGTTTAACCTAGAAGAACGAAATTTGGTGAGCCAGGTAGTTTTGGTGTACTGATCATTACCTGAAAGAATCATCAAGATTGGGTGAAAAAATGTTTGCTGAGATTTCAGGCAACTCGTAATTTTTTGGAAGCTTGGCAACCCCTTTCCATGAAAGTAATTTTCGGCAGTCTCTCCTTAGGGCTACATCAACAGCAAAAAAAGCATAGAAATAGAACTTGAAACTGCTTTATTGTGTCAAGTTTCAAAGAGCTAGCACAAACCGTCTTTGATTTAGAGTTCCAAATACATGTATTCCTATAGGAGAAAAAAGAGTGAAACCTAAAAATGAAAACGGTTACTGCAAAAGGAACGGTTTAACCTAGAAGAACGAAACTTGGTGAGCCAAGTTGTTTTGGTGTGCTGATCATTACCAGAAAGAATCATCAAGATTGGGTGAAAAAATGTTTACTGAGATTTCAGGCAACTCGTAGTTTTTTGGAAGCTTGGCAACCCCTTTCCATGAAAGTAATTTTCGCCAGTCTCTGCTTAGGGCTACATCAACAGCAAAAAAAGCATAGAGATAGAACTTGAAACTGCTTTATTGTGTCAAGTTTCAAAGAGCTAGCACAAACAGTCTTTGATTTAGAGTTCCAAATACATGTATCCCTATAGGAGAAAACAGAGTGAAACCTAAAAATGAAAACGGTAACTTCAAACGAATGGTTTAACCTAGAAGAACGAAATTTGGTGAGCCAAGTGGTTTTGGTGCACTGATCATTACCTGAAAGAATCATCAAGATTGGGTGAAAAAATGTTTGCTGAGATTTCAGGCAACTCGTAGTTTTTTGGAAGCTTGGCAACCCCATTCCATGAAAGGGATTTTCGCAAGTCTCTGCTTAGGGCTACATCAACACCAAAAAAAGCAAAGAGATAGAATTTGAAACTGCTTTATTGTGTCAAGTTTCAAAAAGCTAGGACAAACCGTCTTTGATTTAGAGTTCCACATACATGTATCCCTATAGGAGAAAACAGAGTGAAACCTAAAAATGAAAACGGTTACTGCAAACGAACGGTTTAACCTAGAAGAACGAAATTTGGTGAGCCAAGTGGTTTTGGTGTACTTATCATTACCTGAAAGAATCATCAAGATTGGGTGAAAAAATGTTTGCTGAGATTTCAGGCAACTCGTAGTTTTTTGGAAGCTTGGCAACCCCTTTCCATGAAAGGGATTTTCGCAAGTCTCTACTTAGGGCTACATCAACAGCAAAAAAAGCATAGAAATAGAACTTGAAACTGCTTTATTGTGTCAAGTTTCAAAGAGCTAGCACAAACCGTCTTTGATTTAGAGTTCCAAATACATGTATTCCTATAGGAGAAAACAGAGTGAAACCTAAAAATGAAAACGGTTACTGCAAACGAAAGGTTTAACCTAGAAGAACGAAACTTGGTGAGCCAAGTGGTTTTGGTGTGCTGATAATTACCTGAAAGAATCATCAAGATTGGGTGAAAAAATGTTTGCTGAGATTTCAGGCAACTCGAAGTTTTTTGGAAGCTTGGCAACCCCTTTCCATGAAAGTGATTTTCGCCAGTCTCTGCTTAGGGCTACATCAACAGGAAAAAAAGCATAGAGATAGAACTTGAAACTGCTTTATTGTGTCAAGTTTCAAAGAGCTAGCACAAACCGTGTTTGATTTAGAGTTCCAAATACATGTATCCCCATAGGAGAAAACGGAGTGAAACCTAAAAATGAAAACGGTTACTGCAAATGAACAGTTATACCTAGAAGAACGAAATTTGGTGAGCCAAGTGGTTTTGGTGTACTGATCATTACCTGAAAGAATCATCAAGATTGGGTGAAAAAATGTTTGCTGAGATTTCAGGCAACTCGTAGTTTTTTGGAAGCTTGGCAACCCCTTTCTATGAAAGTGATTTTCGCCAGTCTCTGCTTAGGGCTACATCAACAGCAAACAAAGCATAGAGATAGAACTTGAAACTGCTTTATCGTGTCAAGTTTCGAAGAGCTAGCACAAACCGTGTTTGATTTAGAGTTCCAAATACATGTATCCCTATAGGAGAAAACAGAGTGAAACCTAAAAATGAAAACGGTTACTGCAAACGAACGGTTTAACCTAGAAGAACGAAATTTGGTGAGCCAGGTAGTTTTGGTGTACTGATCATTACCTGAAAGAATCATCAAGATTGGGTGAAAAAATGTTTGCTGAGATTTCAGGCAACTCGTAATTTTTTGGAAGCTTGGCAACCCCTTTCCATGAAAGTAATTTTCGGCAGTCTCTCCTTAGGGCTACATCAACAGCAAACAAACCATAGAGATAGAACTTGAAACTGCTTTATTGTGTCAAGTTTCAAAGAGCTAGCACAAACCGTGTTTGATTTAGAGTTCCAAATACATGTACCCCTATAGGAGAAAACAGAGTGAAACCTAAAAATGAAAACGGTTACTGCAAAGGAACGGTTTAACCTAGAAGAACGAAATTTGGTGAGCCAGGTGGTTTTAATGTACTGATCATTACCTGAAAGAATCATCAAGATTGAGTGAAAAAAATGTTTGTTCAGATTTCAGGCAACTCGTAGTTTTTTGGAAGCTTGGCAACCCCTTTCCATGAAAGTGATTTTCGGCAGTCTCTGCTTAGGGCTACGTCAACAGCAAACAAACCATAGAGATGGAACTTGAAACTGCTTTATTGTGTGAAGTTTCAAAGAGCTAGTACAAACCGTGTTTGATTCAAAGTTTCAAATACATGTATCCCTATAGGAGAAAACAGAGTGAAACCTAAAAATGAAAACGGTTACTGCAAACGAATGGTTTAATCTAGAAGAACGAAATTTGGTGAGCCAAGTGGTTCTGGTGTACTGATCATTACCTGAAAGAATCATCAAGATTGGGTGAAAAAATGTTTGCTGAGATTTCAGGCAACTCGTAGTTTTTTGGAAGCTTGGCAACCCCTTTTAATGAAAGTGATTTTGGCCAGTCTCTGCTTAGGGCTACATCAACAGCAAACAAACCATAGAGATAGAACTGGAAACTACTTTATTGTGTCAAGTTTCAAAGAGCTAGCACAAACCATGTTTGATTTAGAGTTCCAAATACATGTATCCCTATAGGAGAAAACAGAGTGAAACCTAAAAATGAAAACGGTTACTGCAAACGAACGGTTTAACCTAGAAGAACGAAATTTGGTGAGCCAAGTGGTTTTGGTGTACTGATCATTACCTGAATGAATCATAAAGATTGGGTGAAAAAATGTTTGCTGAGATTTCAGGCAACTCGAAGTTTTTTGGAAGCTTGGCAACCCCTTTAAATGAAAGTGATTTTCGCCAGTCTCTGCTTAGGGCTACAGAAACAGCAAACAAAGCATAGAGATAGAACTTGAAACTGCTTTATTGTGTCAAGTTTCAAAGAGCTAGCACAAACCGTGTTTCATTTAGAGTTTCAAATACATGTATCCCTATAGGAGAAAACAGAGTGAAAGCTAAAAATAAAAACGGTACTGCAAACGAACGGTTTAACCTAGAAGAACGAAATTTGCTGAGCCAAGTGGTTTTGGTGTACTGATCATTACCTGAAAGAATCATCAAGATTGGTTGAAAAAATGATTGCTGAGACTTCAGGCAACTCATAGTTTTTTTAAAGCTTGGCAACCCCTTTCCATGAAAGTGATTTTCGCCAGTCTCTGCTTAGTGCTACATCAACAGCAAACAAACCATAGAGATAGAACTTGAAATTGCTTTATTGTGTCTAGTTTTAAAGATCTAGCACAAACCGTGTTTCATTTAGAGTTCAAAATACATGTATCCCTATAGGAGAAAACAGAGTGGAACCTAAAAATGAAAACGGTTACTGCAAACGAACGGTTTAACCTAGAAGAACGAAATTTGGTGAGCCTAGTGGTTTTGGTGTACTGATCATTACCTGAATGAATCATAAAGATTGGGTGAAAAAATGTTTGCTAAAATTTCAGGCAACTCGTAGTTTTTTGGAAGCTTGGCAACCCCTTTCCATGAAAGTGATTTTCGCCAGTCTCTGCTTAGGGCTACATCAACAGAAAACAAACCATAGAGATATAACTTGAAACTGCTTTATTGTGTCAAGTTTCAGAGAGCTAGCACAAACCGTGTTTCATTTAGAGTTCCAAATACATGTATCCTAATAGGAGAAAACAGAGTGAAACCTAAAAATAAAAACGGTTACTACAAACGAACGGTTTAACCTAGAAGAACGAAATTTGGTGAGCCAAGTGGTTTTGGTGTACTGATCATTACCTGGAAGAATCATCAAAATAGGGTGAAAAAATGTTTGCTGATATTTCAGGCAACTCGTAGTTTTTGGAAGCTTCGCAACCCCTTTCCATTAAAGTGATTTTCGCCAGTCTCTGCTTAGGGCTACATCAACAGCAAACAAAGCATAGAGATAGAACTTGAAACTGCTTTATTGTGTCAAGTTTCAAAGAGCTAGCACAAACAGTGTTTGATTTAGAGTTCCAAAAACATGTATCCCTATAGGAAAAAACAGAGTGAAACCTAAAAATGAAAACGGTTACTACAAACGAAGGGTTTAACCTAAAGAACGAAATTTGGTGAGCCAAGTGGTTTTGGTTTAGTGATCATTACCTGAAGGAATCATCAAGATTGGGTGAAAAAATGTTTGCTGAGATTTCAGGAAACTCGTAGTTTTTTGGAAGCTTGGCAACCCCTTTTCATGAAAGTGATTTTCCTCCAGTCTCTGCTTAGTGCTACATCAACAGCAAACAAACCATAGAGATAGAACTTGAAACTGCTTTATTGTGTCAAGTTTCAAAGAGCTAGCACAAACCGTGTTTGATTTAGATTTCAAAATACAGGTATCCCTATAGGAGAAAATAGAGTGAAACCTAAAAATGAAAACGGTTACTGCAAACGAACGGTTTAACCTAGAAGAACGAAATTTGGTGAGCCAAGTGGTTTTGGTGTACTGATCATTTCCTGAAAGAATGATCAAGATTGGGTGAAAAAATGTGTGCTGAGATTTCAGGGAACTCATAGATTTTTGGAAGCCAAGCATCCCATTTCGATGAAAGTGATTTTCGCCAGTCTCTGCCTAGGGCTACATCAACAGCAAACAAAGCATTGAGATAGAACTTGAAACTGCTAATTGTGTCAAGTTTCAAAGAGCTAGCACAAACCGTGTTTCATTTAGAGTTTCAAATACATGTATCCCTATAGGAGAAAACAGAGTGAAAGCTAAAAATGAAAACGGTACTGCAAACGAACGGTTTAACCTAGAAGAACGAAATTTGCTGAGCCAAGTGGTTTTGGTGTACTGATCATTACCTGAAAGAATCATCAAGATTGGTTGAAAAAATGATTGCTGAGACTTCAGGCAACTCATAGTTTTTTGAAAGCTTGGCAACCCCTTTCCATGAAAGTGATTTTCGCCAGTCTCTGCTTAGTGCTACATCAACAGCAAACAAACCATAGAGATAGAACTTGAAACTGCTTTATTGTGTCAAGTTTTAAAGATCTAGCACAAACCGTGTTTCATTTAGAGTTCAAAATACATGTATCCCTATAGGAGAAAACAGAGTGGAACCAAAAAATGAAAACGGTTACTGCAAACGAACGGTTTAACCTAGAAGAACGAAATTTGGTGACCCTAGTGGTTTTGGTGTACTGATCATTACCTGAATGAATCATAAAGATTGGGTGAAAAAATGTTTGCTAAAATTTCAGGCAACTCGTAGTTTTTTGGAAGCTTGGCAACCCCTTTCCATGAAAGTGATTTTCGCCAGTCTCTGCTTAGGGCTACATCAACAGAAAACAAACCATAGAGATATAACTTGAAACTGCTTTATTGTGTCAAGTTTCAGAGAGCTAGCACAAACCGTGTTTCATTTAGAGTTCCAAATACATGTATCCTAATAGGAGAAAACAGAGTGAAACCTAAAAATAAAAACGGTTACTACAAACGAATGGTTTAACCTAGAAGAACGAAATTTGGTGAGCCAAGTGGTTTTGGTGTACTGATCATTACCTGGAAGAATCATCAAAATAGGGTGAAAAAATGTTTGCTGAGATTTCAGGCAACTCGTAGTTTTTGGAAGCTTCGCAACCCCTTTCCATTAAAGTGATTTTCGCCAGTCTCTGCTTAGGGCTACATCAACAGCAAACAAAGCATAGAGATAGAACTTGAAACTGCTTTATTGTGTCAAGTTTCAAAGAGCTAGCACAAACAGTGTTTGATTTAGAGTTCCAAAAACATGTATCCCTATAGGAAAAAACAGAGTGAAACCTAAAAATGAAAACGGTTACTACAAACGAAGGGTTTAACCTAAAGAACGAAATTTGGTGAGCCAAGTGGTTTTGGTTTAGTGATCATTACCTGAAGGAATCATCAAGATTGGGTGAAAAAATGTTTGCTGAGATTTCAGGAAACTCGTAGTTTTTTGGAAGCTTGGCAACCCCTTTTCATGAAAGTGATTTTCCTCCAGTCTCTGCTTAGTGCTACATCAACAGCAAACAAACCATAGAGATAGAACTTGAAACTGCTTTATTGTGTCAAGTTTCAAAGAGCTAGCACAAACCGTGTTTGATTTAGATTTCAAAATACAGGTATCCCTATAGGAGAAAATAGAGTGAAACCTAAAAATGAAAACGGTTACTGCAAACGAACGGTTTAACCTAGAAGAACGAAATTTGGTGAGCCAAGTGGTTTTGGTGTACTGATCATTTCCTGAAAGAATGATCAAGATTGGGTGAAAAAATGTGTGCTGAGATTTCAGGGAACTCATAGATTTTTGGAAGCCAAGCATCCCATTTCGATGAAAGTGATTTTCGCCAGTCTCTGCCTAGGGCTACATCAACAGCAAACAAAGCATTGAGATAGAACTTGAAACTGCTAATTGTGTCAAGTTTCAAAGAGCTAGCACAAACCGTGTTTCATTTAGAGTTTCAAATACATGTATCCCTATAGGAGAAAACAGAGTGAAAGCTAAAAATGAAAACGGTACTGCAAACGAACGGTTTAACCTAGAAGAACGAAATTTGCTGAGCCAAGTGGTTTTGGTGTACTGATCATTACCTGAAAGAATCATCAAGATTGGTTGAAAAAATGATTGCTGAGACTTCAGGCAACTCATAGTTTTTTGAAAGCTTGGCAACCCCTTTCCATGAAAGTGATTTTCGCCAGTCTCTGCTTAGTGCTACATCAACAGCAAACAAACCATAGAGATAGAACTTGAAACTGCTTTATTGTGTCAAGTTTTAAAGATCTAGCACAAACCGTGATTCATTTAGAGTTCAAAATACATGTATCCCTATAGGAGAAAACAGAGTGGAACCTAAAAATGAAAACGGTTACTGCAAACGCACGGTTTAACCTAGAAGAACGAAATTTGGTGAGCCTAGTGGTTTTGGTGTACTGATCATTACCTGAATGAATCATAAAGATTGGGTGAAAAAATGTTTGCTAAGATTTCAGGCAACTCGTAGTTTTTTGGAAGCTTGGCAACCCCTTTCCATGAAAGTGATTTTCGCCAGTCTCTGCTTAGGGCTACATCAACAGAAAACAAACCATAGAGATATAACTTGAAACTGCTTTATTGTGTCAAGTTTCAGAGAGCTAGCACAAACCGTGTTTCATTTAGAGTTCCAAATACATGTATCCTAATAGGAGAAAACAGAGTGAAACCTAAAAATAAAAACGGTTACTACAAACGAACGGTTTAACCTAGAAGAACGAAATTTGGTGAGCCAAGTGGTTTTGGTGTACTGATCATTACCTGGAAGAATCATCAAAATAGGGTGAAAAAATGTTTGCTGAGATTTCAGGCAACTCGTAGTTTTTGGAAGCTTCGCAACCCCTTTCCATTAAAGTGATTTTCGCCAGTCTCTGCTTAGGGCTACATCAACAGCAAACAAAGCATAGAGATAGAACTTGAAACTGCTTTATTGTGTCAAGTTTCAAAGAGCTAGCACAAACAGTGTTTGATTTAGAGTTCCAAAAACATGTATCCCTATAGGAAAAAACAGAGTGAAACCTAAAAATGAAAACGGTTACTACAAACGAAGGGTTTAACCTAAAGAACGAAATTTGGTGAGCCAAGTGGTTTTGGTTTAGTGATCATTACCTGAAGGAATCATCAAGATTGGGTGAAAAAATGTTTGCTGAGATTTCAGGAAACTCGTAGTTTTTTGGAAGCTTGGCAACCCCTTTTCATGAAAGTGATTTTCCTCCAGTCTCTGCTTAGTGCTACATCAACAGCAAACAAACCATAGAGATAGAACTTGAAACTGCTTTATTGTGTCAAGTTTCAAAGAGCTAGCACAAACCGTGTTTGATTTAGATTTCAAAATACAAGTATCCCTATAGGAGAAAATAGAGTGAAACCTAAAAATGAAAACGGTTACTGCAAACGAACGGTTTAACCTAGAAGAACGAAATTTGGTGAGCCAAGTGGTTTTGGTGTACTGATCATTTCCTGAAAGAATGATCAAGATTGGGTGAAAAAATGTGTGCTGAGATTTCAGGGAACTCATAGATTTTTGGAAGCCAAGCATCCCATTTCCATGAAAGTGATTTTCGCCAGTCTCTGCCTAGGGCTACATCAACAGCAAACAAAGCATTGAGATAGAACTTGAAACTGCTTTATTGTGTCAAGTTTCAAAGAGCTAGCACATACCGTGTTTGATTTAAAGTTCCAAATACATGTATCCCTATAGGAGAAAACAGAGTGTAACCTAAAAATGAAAACGGTTAGTGCAAATGAACGGTTTAACCTAGAAGAACGAAATTTGGTGAGCCAAGTAGTTTTGGTGTACAGATCATTACCTGAAAGAATCATCCAGATTGGGTGAGAAAATATTTGCTGAGATTTCAGGCAACACTAGTTTTTTGGAAGCTTGGCAACCCCTTTCCATGAAAGGGATTTTTGCCAGTCTCTGCTTAGGGCTACATCAACAGCAAACAAAGAATAGAGATAGAACTTGAAACTGCTTTATTGTGTCCAGTTTCAAAGAGCTAGCACAAACCGTGTTTGATTTAGAGTTCCAAATACATGTATCCCTATAGGAGAAAACAGAGTGAAACCTAAAAATGAAAACGTTTACTGCAAACGAACGGTTTAACCTATAAGAACGAAATTTGGTGAGCCAAGTGGTTTTCGTGTACTGATCATTACCTGTAAGAATCATCAAGATTGGGTGAGAAAATGTTTGCTGAGATTTTAGGCAACTCGTAGTTTTTTGGAAGCGTGGCAACCCCTTTCCATTAAAGTGATTTTCGCCATTCTCTGCTTAGGGCTACATCAACAGCAAACAATTCTTAGAGATAGAACTTGAAACTGCTTTATTGTGTCTAGTTTCAAAGAGCTAGCAAAAACCGTGTTTGATTTAGAGTTCCAAATACATGTATCTCTACAGGAGAAAACAGAGTGAAACCTGAAAATGAAAACGGTTACTGTAAACGAACGGTTTAACCTAGAAGAACGAAATTTGGTGAGCCATGTGGTATTGGTGTACTGATCATTACCTGAAAGAATCATCAAGATTGGGTGAAAAAATGTTTGCTGAGATTTCAGGCAACTCGTAGTTTTTTGGAAGCTTGGCAACCCCTTTCCATGAAAGTGATTTTCGCCAGTCTCTGCCTAGGGCTACATCAACAGCAAACAAAGCATAGAGATAGAACTTGAAACTGCTTTATTGTGTCAAGTTTCAAAGAGCTAGCACAAACCGGGTTTGATTTAGAGTTCCAAATACATGTATCCCTATAGGAGAAAACAGAGTGTAACCTAAAAATGAAAACGGTTACTGCAAACGAACGGTTTAACCTAGAAGAACGAAATTTGGTGAGCCAAGTGGTTTTGGTGTACTGATCATTACCTGAAAGAATCATCAAGATTGGGTGAGGAAATGTTGGCTGAGATTTCAGGCAACTCGTAGTTTTTTGGAAGCTTGGCAACCGCTTTCCATGAAAGTAATTTTCGCCAGTCTCTTCTTAAAGCTACATCTTCAGCAAAAAAAGCATAGAGATAGAAATTGAAACTGCTTTATTGTGTCAAGTTTCAAAAACCTAGCACAAACCGTGTTTGATTTAGAGTTCCAAATACATGTATCCCTATAGGAGAAAAAAGAGTGAAACCTAAAAATGAAAACGGTTACTGCAAACGAACGGTTTAACCTAGAAGAACGAAATTTGGTGAGCCAAGTCATTTTGGTGTACTGATCATTACCTGAGAGAATCATCAAGATTGGGTGAAAAAATGGTTGCTGAGATTTCAGGCAACCCGTAGTTTTTTGGAAGCTTGGCAACCCCTTTCCATGAAAGGGATTTTCGCCAGTCTCTGCTTAGGGCTACATCAACAGCAAACAATTCTTAGAGATAGAACTTGAAACTGCTTTATTGTGTCAAGTTTCAAAGAGCTAGCACAAACCGTGTTTGATTTAGAGTTCCAAATACATGTATCCCTATAGGAGAAAACAGAGTGAAACCTAAAAATGAAAACGTTTACTGCAAACGAACGGTTTAACCTAGAAGAACGAAATTTGGTGAGCCAAGTAGTTTTGGTGTACTGATCATTACCTGAAAGAATCATCAAGATTGGGTGAGAAAATGTTTGCTGAGATTTTAGGCAACTCGTAGTTTTTTGGAAGCGTGGCAACCCCTTTCCATGAAAGTGATTTACGCCAGTCTCTGCTTAGGGCCACATCAACAGCAAACAATTCATAGAGATAGAACTTGAAACTGCTTTATTGTGTCAAGTTTCAAAGAGCTAGCAAAAACCGTGTTTGATTTAGAGTTCCAAATACATGTATCCCTATAGGAGAAAACAGAGTGAAACATAAAAATGAAAACAGTTACTGCAAACGAACGGTTTAACCTAGAAGAACGAAATTTGGTGAGGCAAGTGGTTTTGATGTACTGATCATTACCTGAAAGAATCATCAAGATTGGGTGAGAAAATGTTTGCTGAGATTTCAGGCAACTCGTAGTTTTTTGGAAGCTTGGCAACCCCTTTCCATGAAAGTGATTTTCGCCAGTCTTGCTTAGGACTAAATCAACAGCAAACAAAGCATAGAGATAGAACTTGAAACTGCTTTATTGTGTCAAGTTTCAAAGAGCTAGCACAAACCGTGTTTGATTTAGAGTTCCAAATACATGTATCCCTATAGGAGAAAACAGAGTGAAACCTAAAAATGAAAACGGTTACTGCAAACGAACGGTTTAACCTAGAAGAACGAAATTTGGTGAGCCAAGTGGTTTTGTTGTACTGATCATTACCTGAAAGAATCATCAAGATTGGGTGAAAAAATGTTTGCTGAGATTTCAGGCAACTCGTAGTTTTTTGGAAGCTTGGCAACCCCTTTCCATGAAAGTGATTTTCGCCAGTCTCTGCTTAGGGCTACATCAACAGCAAACAAAGCATAGAGATAGAACTTGAAACTGCTTTATTGTGTCAAGTTTCAAAGAGCTAGCACAAACCGTGTTTGATTTAGAGTTCCAAATACATGTATCCCTATAGGAGAAAACAGAGTGAAACCTAAAAATGAAAACGGTTACTGCAAACGAATGGTTTAACCTAGAAGAACGAAATTTGGTGAGCCAAGTCGTTTTAGTGTACTGATCATTACCTGAAAGAATCATCAAGATTGGGTAAAAAAATGGTTGCTGAGATTTCAGGCAACCCGTAGTTTTTTGGAAGCTTGGCAACCCCTTTCCATGAAAGTGATTTTCGCCAGTATCTGCTTAGGACTACATCAACAGCAAACAAAGCATAGAGATAGAAGTTGAAACTGCTTTATTGTGTCATTTTTCAAAGAGCTAGCACAAACCGTGTTTGATTTCGAGTTCCAAATACATGTATCCCTATAGGAGAAAACAGAGTGAAACCTAAAAATGAAAACGGTTACTGCTAACGAACGGTTTAACCTAGAAGAACGAAATTTGGTGAGCCGAGTGGTTTTGGTGTACTGATCATTACCTGAAAGAATCATCAAGATTGGGTAAAAAAATGGTTGCTGAGATTTCAGGCAACCCGTAGTTTTTTGGAAGCTTGGCAACCCCTTTCCATGAAAGTGATTTTCGCCAGTCTCTGCTTAGGGCTACATCAACGGCAAACAAAGCATAGAGATAGAACTTGAAACTGCTTTATTGTGTCAAGTTTCAAAGAGCTAGCACAAACCGTGTTTGATTTCGAGTTCCAAATACATGTATCCCTATAGGAGAAAACAGAGTGAAACCTAAAAATGAAAACGGTTACTGCTAACGAACGGTTTAACCTAGAAGAACGAAATTTGGTGAGCCGAGTCGTTTTGGTGTACTGATCAGTACCTGAAAGAATCATCAAGATTGGGTGAGAAAATGTTTGCTGAGATTTCAGGCAACTCGTAGTTTTTTGGAAGCTTGGCAACCCCTTTCCATGAAAGTGATTTTCGCCAGTCTCTGCTTAGTGCTACATCAACAGCAAACAAAGCGTAGAGATAGAACTTGAAACTGCTTTATTGTGTCAAGTTTCAAAGAGCTAGCACAAACCGTGTTTGATTTAGAGTTCCAAATATATGTATCCCTATAGGAGAAAACAGAGTGAATCCTAAAAATGAAAACGGTTACTGCAAACGAACGGTTTAACCTAGAAGAACGAAATTTGGTGAGCCAAGTGGTTTTGGTGTACTGATCATTACCTGAAAGAATCATCAAGATTGGGTGAGAAAATGTTTGCTGAGATTTCAGGCAACTCGTAGTTTTTTGGAAGCTTGGCAACCCCTTTCCATGAAAGTGATTTTCGCCAGTCTCTGCTTAGGGCTACATCAACAGCAAACAAAGCATAGAGATAGAACTTGAAACTGCTTTATTGTGTCAAGTTTCAAAAACCTAGCACAAACCGTGTTTGATTTAGAGTTCCAAATACATGTATCCCTATAGGAGAAAACAGAGTGAAACCTAAAAATGAAAACGGTTACTGCAAACGAACGGTTTAACCTAGAAGAACGAAATTTGGTGAGCCAAGTAGTTTTGGTGTACTGATCATTACCTGAAAGAATCATCAAGATTGGGTGAGAAAATGTTTGCTGAGATTTTAGGCAACTCGTAGTTTTTTGGAAGCGTGGCAACCCCTTTCCATGAAAGTGATTTACGCCAGTCCCTGCTTAGGGCCACATCAACAGCAAACAATTCATAGAGATAGAACTTGAAACTGCTTTATTGTGTCAAGTTTCAAAGAGCTAGCAAAAACCGTGTTTGATTTAGAGTTCCAAATACATGTATCCCTATAGGAGAAAACAGAGTGAAACCTAAAAATGAAAACGGTTACTGCAAACGAACGGTTTAATCTAGAAGAACGAAATTTGGTGAGCCAAGTCGTTTTGGTGTACTGATCATTACCTGAAAGAATCATCAAGATTGGGTAAAAAAATGGTTGCTGAGATTTCAGGCAACCCGTAGTTTTTTGGAAGCTTGGCAACCCCTTTCCATGAAAGTTATTTCTCCAGTCTCTGCTTAGGGCTACATCAACAGCAAACAAAGCATAGAGATAGAACTTGAAACAGCTTTATTGTGTCAAGTTTCAAAGAGCTAGCACAAACCGTGTTTGATTTCGAGTTCCAAATACATGTATCCCTATAGGAGAAAACAGAGTGAAACCTAAAAATGAAAACGGTTACTGCTAACGAACGGTTTAACCTAGAAGAACGAAATTTGGTAAGCCGAGTGGTTTTGGTGTACTGATCATTACCTGAAAGAATCATCAAGATTAGGTGAGAAAATGTTTGCTGAGATTTCAGGCAACTCGTAGTTTTTTGGAAGCTTGGCAACCCCTTTCCATGAAAGTGATTTTCGCCAGTCTCTGCTTAGTGCTACATCAACAGCAAACAAAGCGTAGAGATAGAACTTGAAACTGCTTTATTGTGTCAAGTTTCAAAGAGCTAGCACAAACCGTGTTTGATTTCGAGT
The DNA here is from genome assembly GCF_052094955.1 of Ictidomys tridecemlineatus. NCBI lineage: Eukaryota > Metazoa > Chordata > Mammalia > Rodentia > Sciuridae > Ictidomys > Ictidomys tridecemlineatus. The sequence continues at coordinate 38,457 of NW_027521623.1, read as the reverse complement.
TCCAAATACATGTATCCCTATAGGAGAAAACAGAGTGAAACCTAAAAATGAAAACGGTTACTGCAAACGAACGATTTAACCTAGAAGAACGAAATTTGGTGAGCCAAGTGGTTTTGGTGTACTGATCATTACCTGAAAGAATCATCAAGATTGGGTGAGAAAATGTTTGCTGAGATTTCAGGCAACTCGTAGTTTTTAGGAAGCTTGGCAACCCCTTTCCATGAAAGTGATTTTCGCCAGTCTCTGCTTAGGGCTACATCAACAGCAAACAAAGCATAGAGATAGAACTTGAAACTGCTTTATTGTGTCAAGTTTCAAAGAGCTAGCACAAACCGTGTTTGATTTCGAGTTCCAAATACATGTATCCCTATAGGAGAAAACAGAGTGAAACCTAAAAATGAAAACGGTTACTGCAAACGAACGGTTTAACCTAGAAGAACGAAATTTGGTGAGCCAAGTGGTTTTGGTGTACTGATCATTACCTGAAAGAATCATCAAGATTGGGTGAGAAAATGTTTGCTGAGATTTCAGGCAACTCGTAGTTTTTTGGAAGCTTGGCAACCCCTTTCCATGAAAGTGATTTTCGCCAGTCTCTGCTTAGGGCTACATCAACAGCAAACAAAGCATAGAGATAGAACTTGAAACTGCTTTATTGTGTCAAGTTTCAAAAACCTAGCACAAACCGTGTTTGATTTAGAGTTCCAAATACATGTATCCCTATAGGAGAAAACAGAGTGAAACCTAAAAATGAAAACGGTTACTGCAAACGAACGGTTTAACCTAGAAGAACGAAATTTGGTGAGCCAAGTAGTTTTGGTGTACTGATCATTACCTGAAAGAATCATCAAGATTGGGTGAAAAAATGGTTGCTGAGATTTCAGGCAACCCGTAGTTTTTTGGAAGCTTGGCAACCCCTTTCCATGAAAGGGATTTTCGCCAGTCTCTGCTTAGGGCTACATCAACAGCAAACAAAGCATAGAGATAGAACTTGAAACTGCTTTATTGTGTCAAGTTTCAAAGAGCTAGCACAAACCGTGTTTGATTTAGAGTTCCAAATACATGTATCCCTATAGGAGAAAAGAGAGTGAAACCTAAAAATGAAAACGGTTACTGCAAACGAACGGTTTAACCTAGAAGAACGAAATTTGGTGAGCCAAGTAGTTTTGGTGTACTGATCATTACCTGAAAGAATCATCAAGATTGGGTGAGAAAATGTTTGCTGAGATTTTAGGCAACTCGTAGTTTTTTGGAAGCGTGGCAACCCCTTTCCATGAAAGTGATTTACGCCAGTCTCTGCTTAGGGCCACATCAACAGCAAACAATTCATAGAGATAGAACTTGAAACTGCTTTATTGTGTCAAGTTTCAAAGAGCTAGCAAAAACCGTGTTTGATTTAGAGTTCCAAATACATGTATCCCTATAGGAGAAAACAGAGTGAAACCTGAAAATGAAAACGGTTACTGCAAACGAACGGTTTAACCTAGAAGAACGAAATTTGGTGAGCCATGTGGTATTGGTGTACTGATCAATACCTGAAAGAATCATCAAGATTGGGTGAAAAAATGTTTGCTGAGATTTCAGGCAACTCTTAGTTTTTTGGAAGCTTGGCAACCCCTTTCCATGAAAGTGATTTTCGCCAGTCTCTGCCTAGGGCTACATCAACAGCAAACAAAGCATAGAGATAGAACTTGAAACTGCTTTATTGTGTCAAGTTTCAAAGAGCTAGCACAAACCGGGTTTGATTTAGAGTTCCAAATACATGTATCCCTATAGGAGAAAACAGAGTGAAACCTAAAAATGAAAACGGTTACTGCAAACGAACGGTTTAACCTAGAAGAACGAAATTTGGTGAGCCAAGTGGTTTTGGTGTACTGATCATTACCTGAAAGAATCATCAAGATTGGGTGAGAAAATGTTTGCTGAGATTTCAGGCAACTCGTAGTTTTTTGGAAGCTTGGCAACCGCTTTCCATGAAAGTAATTATCGCCAGTCTCTTCTTAAAGCTACATCAACAGCAAACAAAGCATAGAGATAGAACTTGAAACTGCTTTATTGTGTCAAGTTTCAAAGAGCTAGCACAAACCGTGTTTGATTTCGAGTTCCAAATACATGTATCCCTATAGGAGAAAACAGAGTAAAACCTAAAAATGAAAACGTTTACTGCAAACGAACGGTTTAACCTAGAAGAACGAAATTTGGTGAGCCAAGTGGTTTTGGTGTACTGATCATTACCTGAAAGAATCATCAAGATTGGGTGAGAAAATGATTGCTGAGATTTTAGGCAACTCGTAGGTTTTTGGAAGCGTGGCAACCCCTTTCCATGAAAGTGATTTTCGCCAGTCTCTGCTTAGGGCTACATCAACAGCAAACAAACCATAGAGATAGAACTTGAAACTGCTTTATTGTGTCAAGTTTCAAGGAGCTAGCACAAACAGTGTTTGATTTCGAGTTCCAAATACATGTATCCCTATAGGAGAAAACAGAGTGAAACCTAAAAATGAAAACGGTTACTGCAAACGAACGGTTTAACCTAGAAGAACGAAATTTGGTGAGCCAAGTGGTTTTGGTGTACTGATCATTACCTGAAAGAATCATCAAGATTGGGTGAGAAAATTTTTGCTGAGATTTCAGGCAACTCTTACTTGTTTGGAAGCTTGGCAACCCCTTTCCATGAAAGTGATTTTCGCCAGTCTCTGCTTAGGGCTACATCAACAGCAAACAAAGCATAGAGATAGAACTAGAAACTGCTTTATTGTATCAAGTTTCAAAGAGCTAGCACAAACCGTGTTTGATTTAGAGTTCCAAATACATGTATCCCTATAGTAGAAAACAGAGTGAAACCTAAAAATGAAAACGGTTACTGCAAACGAACGGTTTAACCTAGAAGAACGAAATTTGGTGAGCCAAGTGGTTTTGGTGTACTGATCATTACCTGAAAGAATCATCAAGATTGGTTGAGAAAATGTTTGCTCAGATTTCAGGCAACTCGTAGTTTTTTGGAAGCTTGGCAACACCTTTCCATGAAAGTGATTTTCGCCAGTCTCTGCTTAGGGCTACATCAACAGCAAACAAAGCATAGAGATAGAACTTGAAACTGCTTTATTGTGTCAAGTTTCAAAGAGCTAGCACAAACCGTGTTTGATTTAGAGTTCCAAATACATGTATCCCTATAGGAGGAAACAGAGTGAAACCTAAAAATGAAAACGGTTACTGCAAACGAACGGTTTAACCTAGAAGAACGAAATTTGGTGAGCCAAGTGGTTTTGGTGTACTGATCATTACCTGAAAGAATCATCAAGATTGGGTGAGAAAATGTTTGCTGAGATTTCAGGCAACTCGTAGTTTTTTGGAAGCTTGGCAACCCATTTCCATGAAAGTGATTTTCACCAGTCTCTGCTTAGGGCTACATCAACAGCAAACAAAGCATAGAGATAGAACTTGAAACTGCTTTATTGTGTCAAGTTTCAAAGAGCTAGCACAAACCGTGTTTGATTTAGAGTTCCAAATACATGTATCCCTATAGGAGAAAACAGAGTGAAACCTAAAAATGAAAACGGTTACTGCAAACGAACGGTTTAACCTAGAAGAACGAAATTTGGTGAGCCAAGTGGTTTTGGTGTACTGATCATTACCTGAAAGAATCATCAAGATTGGGTGAGAAAATTTTTGCTGAGATTTCAGGCAACTCTTAGTTGTTTGGAAGCTTGGCAACCCCTTTCCATGAAAGTGATTTTCGCCAGTCTCTGCTTAGGGCTACATCAACAGCAAACAAAGCATAGAGATAGAACTAGAAACTGCTTTATTGTATCAAGTTTCAAAGAGCTAGCACAAACCGTGTTTGATTTAGAGTTCCAAATACATGTATCCCTATAGGAGAAAACAGAGTGAAACCTAAAAATGAAAACGGTTACTGCAAACGAACGGTTTAACCTAGAAGAACGAAATTTGGTGAGCCAAGTGGTTTTGGTGTACTGATCATTACCTGAAAGAATCATCAAGGTTGGTTGAGAAAATGTTTGCTCAGATTTCAGGCAACTCGTAGTTTTTTAGAAGCTTGGCAACCCCTTTCCATGAAAGTGATTTTCGCCAGTCTCTGCTTAGGGCTACATCAACAGCAAACAAAGCATAGAGATAGAACTTGAAACTGCTTTATTGTGTCAAGTTTCAAAGAGCTAGCACAAACCGTGTTTGATTTAGAGTTCCAAATACATGTATCCCTATAGGAGAAAACAGAGTGAAACCTAAAAATGAAAACGGTTACTGCAAACGAACGGTTTAACCTAGAAGAACGAAATTTGGTGAGCCAAGTGGTTTTGGTGTACTGATCATTACCTGAAGAATCATCAAGATTGGGTGAAAAAATATTTGCTGAGATTTCAGGCAACTCGTAGTTTTTTGGAAGCTTGGCAACCCCATTCCATGAAAGTGATTTTCGCCAGTCTCTGCTTAGGGCTACATCAACAGCAAACAAAGCATAGAGATAGAACTTGAAACTGCTTTATTGTGTCAAGTTTCAAAGAGCTAGCACAAACCGTGTTTGATTTAGAGTTCCAAATACATGTATCCCTATAGGAGGAAACAGAGTGAAACCTAAAAATGAAAACGGTTACTGCAAACGAACGGTTTAACCTATAAGAACGAAATTTGGTGAGCCAAGTGGTTTTGGTGTACTGATCATTACCTGAAAGAATCATCAAGATTGGGTGAGAAAATGTTTGCTGAGATTTAAGGCAACTCGTAGTTTTTTGGAAGCTTGGCAACCCCTTTCCATGAAAGTGATTTTCATCAGTCTCTGCTTAGGGCTACATCAACAGCAAACAAAGCATAGAGATAGAACTTGAAACTGCTTTATTGTGTCAAGTTTCAAAGAGCTAGCACAAACCGTGTTTGATTTAGAGTTCCAAATACATGTATCCCTATAGGAGAAAACAGAGTGAAACCTAAAAATGAAAACGGTTACTGCAAACGAACGGTTTAATCTAGAAGAAGGACATTTGGTGAGCCAAGTGGTTTTGGTGTACTGATCATTACTTGAAAGAATCATCAAGATTGGGTGAAAAAATATCTGCTGAGATTTCAGGCAACTCGTAGTTTTTTGGAAGCTTGGCAACCCCTTTCCATGAAAGTGATTTTTGCCAGTCTCTGCTTAGGGCTACATCAACAGCAAACAAAGCATAGAGATAGAACTTGAAACTGCTTTATTGTGTCAAGTTTCAAAGAGCTAGCACAAACCGTGTTTGATTTAGAGTTCCAAATACATGTATCCCTATAGGAGAAAACAGAGTGAAACCTAAAAATGAAAACGGTTATTGCAAATGAACGGTTTAACCTAGAAGAATGAAATTTGGTGAGCCAAGTAGTTTTGGTGTACTGATCATTACCTGAAGAATCATCAAGATTTGGTGAGAAAATGTTTGCTGAGATTTCAGGCAACTCGTAGTTTTTTGGAAGCTTGGCAACCCCTTTCCATGAAAGTGATTTTCGCCAGTCTCTGCTTAGGGCTACATCAACAGCAAACAAAGCATAGAGATAGAACTTAAAACTGCTTTATTGTGTCAAGTTTCAAAGAGCTAGCACAAACCGTGTTTGATTTAGTGTTCCAAATACATGTATCCCTATAGGAGAAAACAGAGTGAAACCTAAAAATGAAAACGGTTACTGCAAACGAACGGTTTAACCTAGAAGAACAAAATTTGGTGAGCCAAGTGGTTTTGGTGTACTGATCATTACCTGAAAGAATCATCAAGATTGGTTGAGAAAATGTTTGCTGAGATTTCAGGCAACTCGTAGTTTTTTGGAAGCTTGGCAACCCATTTCCAATAAAGTGATTTTCGCCAGTTTCTACTTAGGGCTACATCAACAGCTAACAAAGCATAGAGATAGAACTTAAAACTGCTTTATTGTGTCAAGTTTCAAAGAGCTAGCACAAACCGTGTTTAATTTAGAGTTCCAAATACATGTATCCCTATAGGAGAAAACAGAGTGAAACCTAAAAATGAAAACGGTTACTGCAAACGAACGGTTTAACCTAGTAGAACGAAATCTGGTGAGCCAAGTGGTTTTGGTGTACTGATCATTACCTGAAAGAATCATCAAGATTGGGTGAGAAAATATTTGCTGAGATTTCAGGCAACTCGTAGTTTTTTGGAAGCTTGGCAACCCCTTTCCATGAAAGTGATTTTCGCCAGTCTCCTCTTAGGGCTACATAAACAGCAAACAAAGCATAGAGATAGAACTTGAAACTGCTTTATTGTATCAAGTTTCAATAGCTAACACAAACCGTGTTTGGTTTAGAGTTCCAAATACATGTATCCCTATAGGAGAAAACAGAGTGAAACCTAAAAATGAAAACGGTTACTGCAAACGAACGGTTTAACCTAGTAGAACGAAATTTGGTGAGCCAAGTGGTTTTGGTGTACTGATCATTACCTGAAAGAATCATCAAGATTGGGTGAGAAAATGTTTGCTGAGATTTCAAACAACTCGTAGTTTTTTGGAAGCTTGGCAACCCCTTTCCATGAAAGTGATTTTCGCCAGTCTCTGCTTAGGGCTACATCAACAGCAAACAAAGCATAGAGATAGAACTTGAAACTGCTTTATTGTGTCAAGTTTCAAAAAGCAAGCACAAACCTTGTTTGATTTAGAGTTCCAAATACATGTATCCCTATTGGAGAAAACAGAGTGAAACCTAAAAATGAAAACGGTTACTGCAAATGAACGGTTTAACGTAGAAGAACGAAATTTGGTGAGCCAAGTGGTTTTGGTGTACTGATCATTACCTGAAAGAATCATCAAGATTGGGTGAAAAAATGTTTGCTGAGATTTCAGGCAACTCGTAGTTTTTTGGAAGCTTGGCAACCCCTTTCCATGAAAGTGATTTTCGCCAGTCTCTGCTTAGGGCTACATCAACAGCAAACAAAGCATAGAGATAGAACTTGAAACTGCTTTATTGTGTCAAGTTTCAAAGAGCTAGCACAAACCGTGTTTGATTTCGAGTTCCAAATACATGTATCCCTATAGGAGAAAACATAGTGAAACCTAAAAATGAAAACGGTTACTGCAAACGAACGGTTTAACCTAGAAGAACGAAATTTGGTGAGCCAAGTGGTTTTGGTGTATTGATCATTACCTGAAAGAATCATCAAGATTGGGTGAAAAAATGTTTGCTGAGATTTCAGGCAACTCTTAGTTTTTTGGAAGCTTGGCTACCCCTTTCCATGAAAGTGATATTCGCAAGTCTCTGCTTAGGGCTACATCAACAGCAAACAAAGCATAGAGATAGAACTTGAAACTGCTTTATTGTATCAAGTTTCAAAGAGCTAGCACAAACCGTGTTTGGTTTAGAGTTCCAAATACATGTATCTTTATAGGAGAAAACAGAGTGAAACCTAAAAATGAAAACGGTTACAGCAAACGAACGGTTTAACCTAGAAAAACGAAATTTGGTGAGCCAAGTGGTTTTGGTGTACTGATCATTACCTGAAAGAATCATCAAGATTGGGTGAGAAAATGTTTGCTGAGATTTCAGGAAACTCGTAGTATTTTGGAAGCTTGGCAACCCCTATCCATGAAAGTGATTTTCGCCAGTCTCTGCTTAGGGCTACATCAACAGCAAACAAACAATAGAGATAGAACTTGAAACTGCTTTATTGTGTCAAGTTTCAAAGAGCTAGCACAAACCGTGTTTGATTTAGAGTTCCAAATACATGTATCCCTATAGGAGAAAACAGAGTGAAACCTAAAAGAAAACGGTTACTGCAACGAAGGGTTTAACCTAGTAGAACGAAATTTGGTGAGCCAAGTGGTTTTGGTGTACTGATCATTACCTGAAAGAATCATCAAGATTGGGTGAGAAAATGTTTGCTGAGATTTCAGGCAACTCGTAGTTTTTTGGAAGCTTGGCAACCCCTTTCCATGAAAGTGATTTTCGCCAGTCTCTGCTTAGGGCTACATCAACAGCAAACAAAGCATAGAGATAGAACTTGAAACTGCTTTATTGTGTCAAGTTTCAAAGAGCTAGCACAAACCGTGTTTGATTGAGAGTTCCAAATACATGTATCCCTATAGGAGAAAACAGAGTGAAACCTAAAAATGAAAACGGTTACTGCAAACGAACGGTTTAACCTAGAAGAACGAAATTTGGTGAGCCAAGTGGTTTTGGTGTACTGATCATTACCTGAAAGAATCATCAAGATTGGGTGAGAAAATGTTTGCTGAGATTTCAGGCAACTCTTAGTTGTTTAAAAGCTTGGCAACCCCTTTCCATGAAAGTGATATTCAACAGTCTCTGCTTAGGGCTACATCAACAGCAAACAAAGCATAGAGATAGAACTTGAAACTGCTTTATTGTGTCAAGTTTCAAAGAGCTAGCACAAACCGTGTTTGATTTAGAGTTCCAAATACAAGTATCCCTATAGGAGAAAACAGAGTGAAACCTAAAAATGAAAACGGTTACTGCAAACGAACGGTTTAACCTAGAAGAACGAAATTTGGTGAGCCAAGTGGTTTTGGTGTACTGATCATTACCTGAAAGAATCATCAAGATTGGGTGAAAAAACTTTTGCTGAGATTTCAGGCAACTCGTAGTTTTTTGGAAGCTTGGCAACCCCTTTCCATGAAAGTGATTTTCGCCAGTCTCTGCTTAGGGCTACATCAACAGCAAACAAAGCATAGAAATAGAACTTGAAACTGCTTTATTTGTGTCAAGTTTCAAAGAGCTAGCACAAACCGTGTTTGATTGAGAGTTCCAAATATATGTATCCCTATAGGAGAAAACAGAGTGAAACCTAAAAATGAAAACGGTTACTGCAAACGAACGGTTTAACCTAGAAGAACGAAATTTGGTGAGCCAAGTGGTTTTGGTGTACTGATCATTACCTGAAAGGAATCATCAAGATTGGGTGAGAAAATGTTTCCTGAGATTTCAAACAACTCGTAGTTTTTTGGAAGCTTGGAAACCCCTTTCCATGAAAGTGATTTTCGCCAGTCTCTGCTTAGGGCTACATCAACAGCAAACAAAGCATAGAGATACAACTTGAAACTGCTTTATTGTGTCAAGTTTCAAAGAGCTAGCACAAACCGTGTTTGATTTAGAGTTCCAAATACATGTATCCCTATAGGAGAAAACAGAGTGAAACCTAAAAATGAAAACGGGTACTGCAAACGAACGGTTTAACCTAGTAGAACGAAATTTGGTGAGCCAAGTGGTTTTGGTGTACTGATCATTACCTGAAAGAATCATCAAGATTGGGTGAGAAAATGTTTGCTGAGATTTCAGGCAACTCGTAGTTTTTTGGAAGCTTAGCAACCCCTTTCCATGAAAGTGATTTTCGCCAGTCTCTGCTTAGGGCTACATAAACAGCAAACAAAGCATAGAGATACAACTTGAAACTGCTTTATTGTGTCAACTTTCAAAGAGCTAGCACAAACCGTGTTTGATTTAGAGTTCCAAATACATGTATCCCTATAGGAGAAAACAGAGTGAAACCTAAAAATGAAAACGGTTACTGCAAACGAACGGTTTAATCTAGAAGAACGACATTTGGTGAGCCAAGTGGTTTTGGTGTACTGATCATTACTTGAAAGAATCATCAAGATTGGGTGAAAAAATATCTGCTGAGATTTCAGGCAACTCGTAGTTTTTTGGAAGCTTGGCAACCCCTTTCCATGAAAGTGATTTTTTGCCAGTCTCTGCTTAGGGCTACATCAACAGCAAACAAAGCATAGAGATAGAACTTGAAACTGCTTTATTGTGTCAAGTTTCAAAGAGCTAGCACAAACCGTGTTTGATTTAGAGTTCCAAATACATGTATCCCTATAGGAGAAAACAGAGTGAAACCTAAAAATGAAAACGGTTATTGCAAATGAACGGTTTAACCTAGAAGAATGAAATTTGGTGAGCCAAGTAGTTTTGGTGTACTGATCATTACCTGAAGAATCATCAAGATTTGGTGAGAAAATGTTTGCTGAGATTTCAGGCAACTCGTAGTTTTTTGGAAGCTTGGCAACCCCTTTCCATGAAAGTGATTTTCGCCAGTCTCTGCTTAGGGCTACATCAACAGCAAACAAAGCATAGAGATAGAACTTAAAACTGCTTTATTGTGTCAAGTTTCAAAGAGCTAGCACAAACCGTGTTTGATTTAGTGTTCCAAATACATGTATCCCTATAGGAGAAAACAGAGTGAAACCTAAAAATGAAAACGGTTACTGCAAACGAACGGTTAACCTAGAAGAACAAAATTTGGTGAGCCAAGTGGTTTTGGTGTACTGATCATTACCTGAAAGAATCATCAAGATTGGTTGAGAAAATGTTTGCTGAGATTTCAGGCAACTCGTAGTTTTTTGGAAGCTTGGCAACCCATTTCCAATAAAGTGATTTTCGCCAGTTTCTACTTAGGGCTACATCAACAGCTAACAAAGCATAGAGATAGAACTTAAAACTGCTTTATTGTGTCAAGTTTCAAAGAGCTAGCACAAACCGTGTTTAATTTAGAGTCCAAATACATGTATCCCTATAGGAGAAAACAGAGTGAAACCTAAAAATGAAAACGGTTACTGCAAACGAACGGTTTAACCTAGTAGAACGAAATCTGGTGAGCCAAGTGGTTTTGGTGTACTGATCATTACCTGAAAGAATCATCAAGATTGGGTGAGAAAATATTTGCTGAGATTTCAGGCAACTCGTAGTTTTTTGGAAGCTTGGCAACCCCTTTCCATGAAAGTGATTTTCGCCAGTCTCCTCTTAGGGCTACATAAACAGCAAACAAAGCATAGAGATAGAACTTGAAACTGCTTTATTGTATCAAGTTTCAATAGCTAACACAAACCGTGTTTGGTTTAGAGTTCCAAATACATGTATCCCTATAGGAGAAAACAGAGTGAAACCTAAAAATGAAAAACGGTTACTGCAAACGAACGGTTTAACCTAGTAGAACGAAATTTGGTGAGCCAAGTGGTTTTGGTGTACTGATCATTACCTGAAAGAATCATCAAGATTGGGTGAGAAAATGTTTGTTGAGATTTCAAACAACTCGTAGTTTTTTGGAAGCTTGGAAACCCCTTTCCATGAAAGTGATTTTCGCCAGTCTCTGCTTAGGGCTACATCAACAGCAAACAAAGCATAGAGATACAACTTGAAACTGCTTTATTGTGTCAAGTTTCAAAGAGCTAGCACAAACCGTGTTTGATTGAGAGTTCCAAATACATTATCCCTATAGGAGAAAACAGAGTGAAACCTAAAAATGAAAACGGGTACTGCAATCGAACGGTTTAACCTAGTAGAACGAATTTTGGTGAGCCAGTGGTTTTGGTGTACTGATCATTACCTGAAAGAATCATCAGGATTGGGTGAAAAAATGTTTGCTGAGATTTCAGTCAACTCGTAGTTTTTTGGAAGCTTGGCAACCCCTTTCCATGAAAGTGATTTTCGCCAGTCTCTGCTTAGGCCTACATAAACAGCAAACAAAGCATAGAGATACAACTTGAAACTGCTTTATTGTGTCAAGTTTCAAAGAGCTAGCACAAACCGTGTTTGATTTAGAGTTCCAAATACATGTATCCCTATAGGAGAAACAGAGTGAAACCTAAAAATGCAAACGGTTACTGCAAACGAACGGTTTAATCTAGAAGAACGACATTTGGTGAGCCAAGTGGTTTTGGTGTACTGATCATTACTTGAAAGAATCATCAAGATTGGGTGAAAAATATCTGCTGAGATTTCAGGCAACTCGTAGTTTTTGGAAGCTTGGCAACCCCTTTCCATGAAAGTGATTTTTGCCAGTCTCTGCTTAGGGCTACAACAGCAAACAAAGCATAGAGATAGAACTTGAAACTGCTTTATTGTGTCAAGTTTCAAAGAGCTAGCACAAACCGTCTTTGATTTAGAGTTCCAAATACATGTATCCCTATAGGAGAAAACAGAGTGAAACCTAAAAATGAAAACGGTTATTGCAAATGAGCGGTTTAACCTAGAAGAATGAAATTTGGTGAGCCAAGTAGTTTGGTGTACTGATCATTACCTGAAGAATCATCAAGATTTGGTGAGAAAATGTTTGCTGAGATTTCAGGCAACTCGTAGTTTTTTGGAAGCTTGGCAACCCCTTTCCATGAAAGTGATTTTCGCCAGTCTCTGCTTAGGGCTACATCAACAGCAAACAAAGCATAGAGATAGAACTTAAAACTGCTTTATTGTGTCAAGTTTCAAAGAGCTAGCACAAACCGTGTTTGATTTAGTGTTCCAAATACATGTATCCCTATAGGAGAAAACAGAGTGAACCTAACAATGAAAACAGTTACTGCAAACGAACGGTTTAACCTAGAAGAACGAAATTTGGTGAGCCAAGTGGTTTTGTGTACTGATCATTACCTGAAAGAATCATCAAGATTGGTTGAGAAAATGTTTGCTGAGATTTCAGGCAACTCGTAGTTTTTTGGAAGCTTGGCAACCCCTTTCCAATAAAGTGATTTTCGCCAGTTTCTACTTAGGGCTACATAGACAGCAAACAAAGCATAGAGATAGAACTTGAAACTGCTTTATTGTATCAAGTTTCAAAGAGCTAGCACAAACCGTGTTTGATTTAGAGTTCCAAATACATGTATCCCTATAGGAGAAAACAGAGTGAAACCTAAAAATGAAAACGGTTACTGCAAACGAATGGTTTTAACCTAGTAGAACGAAATTTGGTGAGCCAAGTGGTTTTGGTGTACTGATCATTACCTGAAAGAATCATCAAGATTGGGTGAGAAAATGTTTGCTGAGATTTCTGGCAACTCGTAGTTTTTTGGAAGCTTGGCAACCCCTTTCCATGAAAGTGATTTTCGCCAGTCTCCTCTTAGGGCTACATAAACAGCAAACAAAGCATAGAGATAGAACTTGAAACTGCTTTACTGTATCAAGTTTCAATAGCTAACACAAAACCGTGTTTGGTTTAGAGTTCCAACTACATGTATCCCTATAGGAGAAAACAGAGTGAAACCTAAAAATGAAAACGGTTACTGCAAACGAACGGTTTAACCTAGAATAACGAAATTTGGTGAGCCAAGTGGTTTTGGTGTACTGATCATTACTTGAAAGAATCATCAAGATTGGGTGAAAAAATATCTGCTGAGATTTCAGGCAACTCGTAGTTTTTTGGAAGCTTGGCAACCCCTTTCCATGAAAGTGATTTTTGCCAGTCTCTGCTTAGGGCTACAACAGCAAACAAAGCATAGAGATAGAACTTGAAACTGCTTTATTGTGTCAAGTTTCAAAGAGCTAGCACAAACCGTCTTTGATTTAGAGTTCCAAATACATGTATCCCTATAGGAGAAAACAGAGTGAAACCTAAAAATGAAAACGGTTATTGCAAATGAACGGTTTAACCTAGAAGAATGAAATTTGGTGAGCCAAGTAGTTTTGGTGTACTGATCATTACCTGAAGAATCATCAAGATTTGGTGAGAAAATGTTTGCTGAGATTTCAGGCAACTCGTAGTTTTTTGGAAGCTTGGCAACCCCTTTCCATGAAAGTGATTTTCGCCAGTCTCTGCTTAGGGCTACATCAACAGCAAACAAAGCATAGAGATAGAACTTAAAACTGCTTTATTGTGTCAAGTTTCAAAGAGCTAGCACAAACCGTGTTTGATTTAGTGTTCGAAATACATGTATCCTATAGGAGAAAACAGAGTGAAATCTAACAATGAAAACAGTTACTGCAAACGAACGGTTTAACCTAGAAGAACGAAATTTGGTGAGCCAAGTGGTTTTGGTGTACTGATCATTACCTGAAAGAATCATCAAGATTGGTTGAGAAAATGTTTGCTGAGATTTCAGGCAACTCGTAGTTTTTTGGAAGCTTGGCAACCCCTTTCCAATAAAGTGATTTTCGCCAGTTTCTACTTAGGGCTACATAGACAGCAAACAAAGCATAGAGATAGAACTTGAAACTGCTTTATTGTATCAAGTTTCAAAGAGCTAGCACAAACCGTGTTTGATTTAGAGTTCCAAATACATGTATCCCTATAGGAGAAAACAGAGTGAAACCTAAAAATGAAAACGGTTACTGCAAACGAATGGTTTAACCTAGTAGAACGAAATTTGGTGAGCCAAGTGGTTTTGGTGTACTGATCATTACCTGAAAGAATCATCAAGATTGGGTGAGAAAATGTTTGCTGAGATTTCTGGCAACTCGTAATTTTTTGGAAGCTTGGCAACCCCTTTCCATGAAAGTGATTTTCGCCAGTCTCCTCTTAGGGCTACATAAACAGCAAACAAAGCATAGAGATAGAACTTGAAACTGCTTTACTGTATCAAGTTTCAATAGCTAACACAAACCGTGTTTGGTTTAGAGTTCCAAATACATGTATCCCTATAGGAGAAAACAGAGTGAAACCTAAAAATGAAAACGGTTACTGCAAACGAACGGTTTAACCTAGAATAACGAAATTTGGTGAGCCAAGTGGTTTTGGTGTACTGATCATTACCTGAAAGAATCATCAAGATTGGGTGAGAAAATGTTTGCTGAGATTTCAGGCAACTCGTAGTTTTTTGGAAGCTTGGCAACCCTTTCCATGAAAGTGATTTTCGCCAGTCTCTGCTTAGGGCTACATCAACAGCAAACAAAGCATAGAGATAGAACTTGAAACTGCTTTATTGTGTCAAGTTTCAAAGAGCTAGCACAAACCGTGTTTGATTTAGAGTTCCAAATACATGTATCCCTATAGGAGAAAACAGAGTGAAACCTAAAAATGAAAACGGTTACTGCAAACGAACGGTTTAACCTAGAAGAACGAAATTTGGTGAGCCAAGTGGTTTTGGTGTACTGATCATTACCTGAAGAATCATCAAGATTGGGTGAAAAAATATTTGCTGAGATTTCAGGCAACTCGTAGTTTTTTGGAAGCTTGGCAACCCCATTCCATGAAAGTGATTTTAGCCAGTCTCTGCTTAGGCTACATCAACAGCAAACAAAGCATAGAGATAGAACTTGAAACTGCTTTATTGTGTCAAGTTTCAAAGAGCTAGCACAAACCGTGTTTGATTTAGAGTTCCAAATACATGTATCCCTATAGGAGGAAACAGAGTGAAACCTAAAAATGAAAACGGTTACTGCAAACGAACGGTTTAACCTATAAGAACGAAATTTGGTGAGCCAAGTGGTTTTGGTGTACTGATCATTACCTGAAAGAATCATCAAGATTGGGTGAGAAAATGTTTGCTGAGATTTCAGGCAACTCGTAGTTTTTTGGAAGCTTGGCAACCCCTTTCCATGAAAGTGATTTTCATCAGTCTCTGCTTAGGGCTACATCAACAGCAAACAAAGCATAGTGATAGAACTTGAAACTGCTTTATTGTGTCAAGTTTCAAAGAGCTAGCACAAACCGTGTTTGATTTAGAGTTCCAAATACATGTATCCCTATAGGAGAAAACAGAGTGAAACCTAAAAATGAAAACGGTTACTGCAAACGAACGGTTTAACCTAGAAGAACGAAATTTGGTGAGCCAAGTGGTTTTGGTGTACTGATCATTACCTGAAAGAATCATCAAGATTGGGTGAGAAAATGTTTGCTGAGATTTCAGTAACTCTTAGTTGTTTGGAAGCTTGGCAACCCCTTTCCATGAAAGTGGTATTCGACAGTCTCTGCTTAGGGCTACATCAACAGAAAACAAAGCATAGAGATAGAACTTGAAACTGCTTTATTGTGTCAAGTTTCAAAGAGCTAGCACAAACCGTGTTTGATTTAGAGTTCCAAATACAAGTATCCCTATAGGAGAAAACAGAGTGAAACCTAAAAAGTAAATTGGTTACTGCAAACGAACGGTTTAACCTAGAAGAACGAAATTTGGTGAGCCAAGTGGTTTTGGTGTACTGATCATTACCTGAAAGAATCATCAAGATTGGGTGAGAAAATGTTTGCTGAGATTTCAGGCAACTCGTAGTTTTTTGGAAGCTTGGCAACCCCTTTCCATGAAAGTGATTTTCGCCAGTCTCTGCTTAGGGCTACATCAACAGCAAACAAAGCATAGAGATAGAACTTGAAACTGCTTTATTGTGTCAAGTTTCAAAGAGCAAGCACAAACCTTGTTTGATTTAGAGTTCCAAATACATGTATCCCTATTGGAGAAAACAGAGTGAAACCTAAAAATGAAAACGGTTACTGCAAATGAACGGTTTAACCTAGAAGAACGAAATTTGGTGAGCCAAGTGGTTTTGGTGTACTGATCATTACCTGAAAGAATCATCAAGATTGGGTGAGAAAATGTTTGCTGAGTTTTCAGGCAACTCTTAGTTGTTTGGAAGCTTGGCAACCCCTTTCCATGAAAGTGATTTTCGCCAGTCTCTGCTTAGGGCTACATCAACAGCAAACAAAGCATAGAGATAGAACTTGAAACTGCTTTATTGTGTCAAGTTCGAAAGAGGTAGCACAAACCGTGTTTGATTTAGAGTTCCAAATACATGTATCCCTATAGGAGAAAACAGAGTGAAACCTAAAAATGAAAACGGTTAATGCAAACGAACGGTTTAACGTAGAAGAACGAAATTTGGTGAGCCAAGTGGTTGTGGTGTACTGATCATTACCTGAAAGAATCATCAAGATAGGGTGAGAAAATGTTTGCTGAGATTTCAGGCAACTCGTAGTTTTTTGGAAGCTTGGCAACCCCTTTCCATGAAAGTGATATTCGCCAGTCTCTGCTTAGGGCTACATCAACAGCAAACAAAGCATAGCGATAGAACTTGGAACTGCTTTATTGTGTCAAGTTTCAAAGAGCAAGCACAAACCTTGTTTGATTTACAGTTCCAAGTACATGTATCCCTATAGGAGAAAACAGAGTGAAACCTAAAATGAAAACGTTTACTGCAAAACGAATGGTTTAACCTAGAAGAACGAAATTTGGTGAGCCAAGTGGTTTTGTGTACTGATCATTACCTGAAAGAATCATCAAGATTGGGTGAGAAAATGTTTACTGAGATTTCAGGCAACTCGTAGTTTTTTGGAAGCTTGGCAACCCCTTTACATGAAAGGGATTTTCGCCAGTCTCTGCTTAGGGCTACATCAACAGCAAACAACGCATAGAGATAGAACTTGAAACTGCTTTATTGTGTCAAGTTTCAAAGAGCTAGCAAAAACCGTGTTTGATTTAGTGTTCCAAATACATGTATCCCTATAGGAGAAAACAGAGTGAAACCTAAAAATGAAAACGGTTACTGCAAACGAACGGTTTAACCTAGAAGAACGAAATTTGGTGAGCCAAGTGGTTTTGGTGTACTGATCATTACCTGAAAGAATCATCAAAATTGGGTGAGAAAATGTTTGCTGAGATTTCAGGGAACTCGTAGTTTTTTGGAAGGTTGGAAACCCCTTTCCATGAAAGGGATTTTCCGCCAGTCTCTGCTTAGGGCTACATCAACAGCAAACAACGCATAGAGATAGAACTTGAAACTGCTTTATTGTGTCAAGTTTCAAAGAGCTAGGACAAACCGTGTTTGATTTAGAGTTCCAAATACATGTATCCCTATAGGAGAAAACAGAGTGAAACCTAAAAATGAAAACGGTTACTGCAAACGAACGGTTTAACCTAGAAGACCGAAATTTGGTGAGCAAGTGGTTTTGGTGTACTGATCATTACCTGAAAGAATCATCAAGATTGGGTGAGAAAATGTTTGCTGAGATTTCAGGCAACTCGTAGTTTTTTGGAAGCTTGGCAACCCCTTTACATGAAAGGGATTTTCGCCAGTCTCTGCTTAGGGCTACATCAACAGCAAACAACGCATAGAGATAGAACTTGAAACTGCTTTATTGTGTCAAGTTTCAAAGAGCTAGCAAAAACCGTGTTTGATTTAGTGTTCCAAATACATGTATCCCTATAGGAGAAAACAGAGAGAAACCTAAAAATGAAAACGGTTACTGCAAACGAACGGTTTAACCTGGAAGAACGAAATTTGGTGAGCCAAGTGGTTTTGGTGTACTGATCATTACCTGAAAAAAATCATCAAGATTGGGTGAAAAAATGTTTGCTGAGATTTCAGGCACCTCGTACTTTTTTTTAAGCTTGGCAACCCCTTTCCATGAAAGTGATTTTCACCAGTCTCTGCTTAGGGCTACATCAACAGCAAACAAAGCATAGAGATAGAACTTGAAACTGCTTTATTGTGTCAAATTTCAAAGAGCTAGCACAAACCGTGTTTGATTTAGAGTTCCAAATACATGTATCCCTATAGGAGAAAACAGAGTGAAACCTAAAAATGAAAACGGATACTGAAAACGAACGGTTTAACCTAGAAGAACGAAATTTGGTGAGCCAAGTAGTTTGGTGTACTGATCATTACCTGAAAGAATCATCAAGATTGGGTGAGAAAATGTTTGCTGAGATTTTAGGCACCTCTTAGTTGTCTTGAAGCTTGGCAACCCCTTTCCATGAAAGTGATATTCGACAGTCTCTGCTTAGGGCTACATCAACAGCAAACAAAGCATAGACATAGAACTTGAAACTGCTTTATTGTGTCAAGTTTCAAAGAGCTAGCACAAACCGTGTTTGATTTATAGTTCCAAATACAAGTATCCCTATAGGAGAAAACAGAGTGAACCTAAAAATGAAAACGGTTACTGCAAACGAACGGTTTAACCTAGAAGAATGAAATTTGGTGAGCCAAGTGGTTTTGGTGTACTGATCAATACCAGAAAGAATCATCAAATTGGATGAAAAAAATGTTTGCTGAGATTTTAGGCAACTCGTATTTTTTTGGAAGCTTGGCAACCCCTTTCCATGAAAGTGATTTTTTGCCAGTCTCTGCTTAGGGCTACATCAACAGCAAACAAAGCATAGAGATAGAACTTGAAACTGCTTTATTGTGTCAAGTTTCAAAGAGCTAGCACAAACCGTGTTTGATTTAGAGTTCCAAATACATGTATCCCTATAGGAGAAAACGGAGTGAAACCTAAAAATGAAAACGGTTACTGCAAACGAAGGGTTTAACCTAAAAGAACGAAATTTGGTGAGCCATGTGGTTTTGGTGTACTGATCATTACCTGAAAGAATCATCAAGATTGGGTGAAAAAATGTTTGCTGAGATTTCAGGCAACTCGTAGTTTTTTGGAAGCTTGGCAACCCCTTTCCATGAAAGTGATTTTCGCCAGTCTCTGCTTAGGGCTACATCAACAGCAAACAAAGCATAGAGATAGAACTTGAAACTGCTTTATTGTGTCAAGTTTCAAAGAGCTAGCACAAACCGTGTTTGATTGAGAGTTCCAAATACATGTATCCCTATAGGAGAAAACAGAGTGAAACCTAAAAATGAAAACCGTTACTGCAAACGAGCGGTTTAACCTAGAAGAACGAAATTTGGTGAGCCAAGTGGTTTTGCTGTACTGATCATTACTTGAAAGAATCATCAAGATTGGGTGAAAAAATGTTTGCTGAGATTTCAGGCAACTCGTAGTTTTTTGGAAGCTTGGAAACCTCTTTCCATGAAAGTGATTTTCGCCAGTCTCTGCTTAGGGCTACATCAACAGCAAACAAAGCATAGAGATAGAACTTGAAACTGCTTTATTGTGTCAAATTTCAAAGAGCTAGCACAAACCGTGTTTGATTTAGAGTTCCAAATACATGTATCCCTATAGGAGAAAACAGAGTGAAACCTAAAAATGAAAACGGATACTGAAAACGAACGGTTTAACCTAGAAGAACGAAATTTGGTGAGCCAAGTAGTTTTGGTGTACTGATCATTACCTGAAAGAATCATCAAGATTGGGTGAGAAAATGTTTGCTGAGATTTTAGGCACCTCTTAGTTGTCTTGAAGCTTGGCAACCCCTTTCCATGAAAGTGATATTCGACAGTCTCTGCTTAGGGCTACATCAACAGCAAACAAAGCATAGACATAGAACTTGAAACTGCTTTATTGTGTCAAGTTTCAAAGAGCTAGCACAAACCGTGTTTGATTTATAGTTCCAAATACAAGTATCCCTATAGGAGAAAACAGAGTGAAACCTAAAAATGAAACGGTTACTGCAAACGAACGGTTTAACCTAGAAGAATGAAATTTGGTGAGCCAAGTGGTTTTGGTGTACTGATCAATACCAGAAAGAATCATCAAATTGGATGAAAAAATGTTTGCTGAGATTTTAGGCAACTCGTATTTTTTTGGAAGCTTGGCAACCCCTTTCCATGAAAGTGATTTTTGCCAGTCTCTGCTTAGGGCTACATCAACAGCAAACAAAGCATAGAGATAGAACTTGAAACTGCTTTATTGTGTCAAGTT
This sequence comes from Ictidomys tridecemlineatus, assembly GCF_052094955.1. Taxonomy (NCBI): domain Eukaryota; kingdom Metazoa; phylum Chordata; class Mammalia; order Rodentia; family Sciuridae; genus Ictidomys; species Ictidomys tridecemlineatus. Next base: position 18,223 of record NW_027521623.1, on the reverse strand, counting down.
TCAAAGAGCTAGCACAAACCGTGTTTGATTTAGAGTTCCAAATACATGTATCCCTATAGGAGAAAACGGAGTGAAACCTAAAAATGAAAACGGTTACTGCAAACGAAGGGTTTAACCTAAAAAGAACGAAATTTGGTGAGCCAAGTGGTTTTGGTGTACTGATCATTACCTGAAAGAATCATCAAGATTGGGTGAAAAAATGTTTGCTGAGATTTCAGGCAACTCGTAGTTTTTTGGAAGCTTGGCAACCCCTTTCATGAAAGTGATTTCGCCAGTCTCTGCTTAGGGCTACATCAACAGCAAACAAAGCATAGAGATAGAACTTGAAACTGCTTTATTGTGTCAAGTTTCAAAGAGCTAGCACAAACCGTGTTTGATTGAGAGTTCCAAATACATGTATCCCTATAGGAGAAAACAGAGTGAAACCTAAAAATGAAAACCGTTACTGCAAACGAGCGGTTTAACCTAGAAGAACGAAATTTGGTGAGCCAAGTGGTTTTGCTGTACTGATCATTACTTGAAAGAATCATCAAGATTGGGTGAAAAAATGTTTGCTGAGATTTCAGGCAACTCGTAGTTTTTTGGAAGCTTGGAAACCTCTTTCCATGAAAGTGATTTTCGCCAGTCTCTGCTTAGGGCTACATCAACAGCAAACAAAGCATAGAGATAGAACTTGAACTGCTTTATTTTGTCAAATTTCAAAGAGCTAGCACAAACCGTGTTTGATTTAGAGTTCCAAATACATGTATCCCTATAGGAGAAAACAGAGTGAAACCTAAAAATGAAAACGGATACTGAAAACGAACGGTTTAACCTAGAAGAACGAAATTTGGTGAGCCAAGTGGTTTTGGTGTACTGATCATTACCTGAAAGAATCATCAAGATTGGGTGAGAAAATGTTTGCTGAGATTTCAGGCAACTCGTAGTTTTTTGGAAGCTTGGAAACCCCTTTCCATGAAAGGGATTTTCGCCAGTCTCTGCTTAGGGCTACATCAACAGGAAACAACGCATAGAGATAGAACTTGAAACTGCTTTATTGTGTCAAGTTTCAAAGAGCTAGCACAAACCGTGTTTGATTTTAGAGTTTCAAATATATGTATCCCTATAGGAGAAAACAGAGTGAAACCTAAAAATGAAAACGGTTACTGCAAACGAACGGTTTAACCTGGAAGAACGAAAATTTGGTGAGCCAAGTGGTTTTGGTGTACTGATCATTACCTGAAAAAATCATCAAGATTGGGTGAAAAATGTTTGCTGAGATTTCAGGCACCTCGTACTTTTTTTTAAGCTTGGCAACCCTTTCCATGAAAGTGATTTTCACCAGTCTCTGCTTAGGGCTACATCAACAGCAAACAAAGCATAGAGATAGAACTTGAAACTGCTTTATTGTGTCAAATTTCAAAGAGCTAGCACAAACCGTGTTTGATTTAGAGTTCCAAATACATGTATCCCTATAGGAGAAAACAGAGTGAAACCTAAAAATGAAAACGGTTACTGCAAACGAACGGTTTAACCTAGAAGAACGAAATTTGGTGAGCCAAGTAGTTTTGGTGTACTGATCATTACCTGAAAGAATCATCAAGATTGGGTGAGAAAATGTTTGCTGAGATTTTAGGCACCTCTTAGTTGTCTTGAAGCTTGCAACCCCTTTCCATGAAAGTGATATTCGACAGTCTCTGCTTAGGGCTACATCAACAGCAAACAAAGCATAGACACAGAACTTGAAACTGCTTTATTGTGTCAAGTTTCAAAGAGCTAGCACAAACCGTGTTTGATTTATAGTTCCAAATACAAGTATCCCTATAGGAGAAAACAGAGTGAAACCTAAAAATGAAAACGGTTACTGCAAACGAACGGTTTAACCTAGAAGAATGAAATTTGGTGAGCCAAGTGGTTTTGGTGTACTGATCAATACCAGAAAGAATCATCAAATTGGATGAAAAAATGTTTGCTGAGATTTTAGGCAACTCGTATTTTTTTGGAAGCTTGGCAACCCCTTTCCATGAAAGTGATTTTTGCCAGTCTCTGCTTAGGGCTACATCAACAGCAAACAAAGCATAGAGATAGAACTTGAAACTGCTTTATTGTGTCAAGTTTCAAAGAGCTAGCACAAACCGTGTTTGATTTAGAGTTCCAAATACATGTATCCCTATAGGAGAAAACGGAGTGAAACCTAAAAATGAAAACGGTTACTGCAAACGAAGGGTTTAACCTAAAAGAACGAAATTTGGTGAGCCAAGTGGTTTTGGTGTACTGATCATTACCTGAAAGAATCATCAAGATTGGGTGAAAAAATGTTTGCTGAGATTTCAGGCAACTCGTAGTTTTTTGGAAGCTTGGCAACCCCTTTCCATGAAAGTGATTTTCGCCAGTCTCTGCTTAGGGCTACATCAACAGCAAACAAAGCATAGAGATAGAACTTGAAACTGCTTTATTGTGTCAAGTTTCAAAGAGCTAGCACAAACCGTGTTTGATTGAGAGTTCCAAATACATGTATCCCTATAGGAGAAAACAGAGTGAAACCTAAAAATGAAAACCGTTACTGCAAACGAGCGGTTTAACCTAGAAGAACGAAATTTGGTGAGCCAAGTGGTTTTGCTGTACTGATCATTACTTGAAAGAATCATCAAGATTGGGTGAAAAAATGTTTGCTGAGATTTCAGGCAACTCGTAGTTTTTTGGAAGCTTGGAAACCTCTTTCCATGAAAGTGATTTTCGCCAGTCTCTGCTTAGGGCTACATCAACAGCAAACAAAGCATAGAGATAGAACTTGAAACTGCTTTATTTTGTCAAATTTCAAAGAGCTAGCACAAACCGTGTTTGATTTAGAGTTCCAAATACATGTATCCCTATAGGAGAAAACAGAGTGAAACCTAAAAATGAAAACGGATACTGAAAACGAACGGTTTAACCTAGAAGAACGAAATTTGGTGAGCCAAGTGGTTTTGGTGTACTGATCATTACCTGAAAGAATCATCAAGATTGGGTGAGAAAATGTTTGCTGAGATTTCAGGCAACTCGTAGTTTTTTGGAAGCTTGGAAACCCCTTTCCATGAAAGGGATTTTCGCCAGTCTCTGCTTAGGGCTACATCAACAGGAAACAACGCATAGAGATAGAACTTGAAACTGCTTTATTGTGTCAAGTTTCAAAGAGCTAGCACAAACCGTGTTTGATTTAGAGTTTCAAATATATGTATCCATATAGGAGAAAACAGAGTGAAACCTAAAAATGAAAACGGTTACTGCAAACGACCGGTTTAACCTAGAAGACCGAAATTTGGTGAGCCAAGTGGTTTTGGTGTACTGATCATTACCTGAAAGAATCATCAAGATTGGGTGAGAAAATGTTTGCTGAGATTTCAGGCAACTCGTAGTTTTTTGGAAGCTTGGCAACCCCTTTCCATGAAAGGGATTTTCGCCAGTCTCTGCTTAGGGCTACATCAACAGCAAACAACGGATAGAGATAGAACTTGAAACTGCTTTATTGTGTCAAGTTTCAAAGAGCTAGCAAAAACCGTGTTTGATTTAGAGTTCCAAATACATGTATCCCTATAGGAGAAAACAGTGTGAAACCTAAAAATGAAAACGGTTACTGCAAACGAAGGGTTTAACCTAGAAGAACGAAATTTGGTGAGCCAAGTGGTTTTGGTGTACTGATCATTACCTGAAAGAATCATCAAGATTGGGTGAAAAAATGTTTGCTGAGATTTCAGGCACCTCGTACTTTTTTGGAAGCTTGGCAAACCCTTTCCATGAAAGTGATTTTCGCCAGTCTCTGCTTAGGGCTACATCAACACCAAACAAAGCATAGAGATAGAACTTGAAACTGCTTTATTGTGTCAAGTTCAAAGAGCTAGCACAAACCGTGTTTGATTTAGAGTTCCAAATACATGTATCCCTATAGGAGAAAACAGAGTGAAACCTAAAACTGAAAACGGTTACTGCAAACAAACGGTTTAACCTAGAAGAACGAAATTTGGTGAGCCAAGTGGTTTTGGTGTACTGATCATTACCAAAAAGAATCATCAAGATTGGTTGAGAAAATGTTTGCTGAGATTTCAGGCAACTCGTAGTTTTTTGGAGCTTGGCAACCCCTTTCCATGAAAGTGATTTTCGCCAGTCTCTGCCTAGGGCTACATCAACAGCAAACAAAGCATAGAGATAGAACTTGAAACTGCTTTATTGTGTCAAGTTTCAAAGAGCTAGCACAAACCGTGTTTGATTTAGAGTTCCAAATACATGTATCCATATAGGAGAAAACAGAGTGAAACCTAAAAATGAAAACGGTTACTGCAAACGAACGGTTTAACCTAGAAGAACGAAATTTAGTGAGCCAAGTGGTTTTGGTGTACTGATCATTACCTGAAAGAATCATCAAGATTGGGTGAGAAAATGTTTGCTGAGATTTCAGGCAACTCGTGGTTTTTTGGAAGCTTGGCAACCCCTTTCCATGAAAGTGATTTTTGCCAGTCTCTGCTTAGGGCTACATCAACAGCAAACAAAGCATTGAGATAGAACTTGAAACTGCTTTATTGTGTCAAGTTTCAAAGAGCTAGCACAAACCGCGTTTGATTTAGAGTTCCAAATACATGTATCCCTATAGGAGAAAACAGAGTGAAACCTAAAAATGAAAACGGTTACTGCAAACGAATGGTTTAACCTAGAAGAACGAAATTTGTTGAGCCCAGTGGTTTTGGTGTACTGATCTTTACCTGAAAGAATCATCATGATTGGGTGAGAAAATGTTTGCTGAGATTTCAGGCAACTCGTAGTTTTTTGGAAGCTTGGCAACGCCTTTCCATGAAAGTGATTTTCGCCAGTCTCTGCTTAGGGCTACATCAACAGCAAACAAAGCATAGAGATAGAACTTGAAACTGCTTTATTGTGTCAAGTTTCAAAGAGCTAGCACAAACCGTGTTTGATTTAGAGTTCCAAATACATGTATCTGTATAGGAGAAAACAGAGTGAAACCTAAAAATGAAAACGGTTACTGCAAACAAACGGTTTAACCTAGAAGAACGAAATTTGGTGAGCCAAGTGGTTTTGGTGTACTGATCATTACCTGAAAGAATCATCAAGATTGGATGAGAAAATGTTTGCTGAGATTTCTGGCAACTCGTAGTTTTTTGGAAGCTTGGCAACCCCTTTCCATGAAAGTGATTTTCGCCAGTCTCTGCTTAGGGCTACATCAACAACAAACAAACCATAGAGATAGAACTGGAAACTGCTTTATTGTGTCAAGTGTCAAAGAGCTAGCACAAACCGTGTTTGATTTAGAGTTCCAAATACATGTATCCGTATAGGAGAAAACAGAGTGAAACCTAAAAATGAAAACGGTTACTGCAAACGAACGGTTTAACCTAGAAGAACGAAATTTGGTGAGCCAAGTGGTTTTGGTGTACTGATCATTACCTGAAAGAATCATCAAGATTGGTTCAGAAAATGTTTGCTGAGATTTCAGGCAACTCGTAGTTTTTTGGAAGCTTGGCAACCCCTTTCCAAAAAAGTGATTTTCGCCAGTTTCTACTTAGGGCTACATAGACAGCAAACAAAGCATAGAGATAGAACTTGAAACTGCTTTATTGTGTCAAGTTTCAAAGAGCTAGCACAAACCGTGTTTGATTTAGAGTTCCAAATACATGTATCCCTATAGGAGAAAACAGAGTGAAACCTAAAAATGTAAACGGTTACTGCAAACGAACGGTTTAACCTAGAAGAACGAAATTTGGTGAGCCAAGTGGTTTTGGTGTACTGATCATTACCTGAAAGAATCATCAAGATTGGGTGAGAAAATGTTTGCTGAATTTCAGGCAACTCGTAGTTTTTTGGAAGCTTGGCAACCCCTTTCCATGAAAGTGATTTTCGCCAGTCTCTGCTTAGGGCTACATCAACAGCAAACAAAGCATAGAGATAGAACTTGAATTTGCTTTATTGTGTCAAGTTTCAAAGAGCTAGCAAAAACCGTGTTTGATTTAGAGTTCCAAATACATGTATCCCTATAGGAGAAAACAGAGTGAAACCTATAAATGAAAACGGTTACTGCAAACGAACGCTTTAACCTAGAATAACGAAATATGGTGAGCCAAGTGGTTTTGTTGTACTGATCATTACCTTAAAGAATCTTCAAGGTTGGTTGAAAAAATGTTTGCTGAATTTCAGGCAACTCGTAGTTTTTGGAAGCTTGGCAACCCCTTTCCTTAAAAGTGATTTTCGCCAGTCTCTGCTTAGGGCTACATCAACAGCAAACAAACCATAGAGATAGAACTGGAAACTGCTTTATTGTGTCAAGTTTCAAAGAGCTAGCACAAACCGTGTTTGATTTAGAGTTCCAAATACATGTATCCCTATAGGAGAAAACAGAGTGAAACCTAAAAATGAAAACGGTTACTGCAAACGAACGGTTTAAACTAAAAGAACGAAATTTGGTGAGCCAAGTGGTTTTGGTGTACTTATCATTACCTGAAAGAATCATCAAGATTGGGTGAGAAAATGTTTGCTGAGATTTCAGGCAACTTGTATTTTTTTGGAAGCCTGGCAACCCCTTTCCATGAAAGTGATTTTTGCCAGTCTTTGCTTAGGGCTACATCAACAGCAAACAAAGCATAGAGATAGAACTTGAAACTGCTTTATTGTGTCAAGTTTCAAAGAGCTAGCACAAACCGTGTTTGATTTAGAGTTCCAAATACATGTATCCCTATAGGAGAAAACAGAGTGAAACCTAAAAATTAAAACGGTTACTGCAAACGAACGTTTTAACCTAGAAAAACGAAATTTGGTGAGCCAAGTGGTTTTGGTGTACTGATCATTACCTGAAAGAATCATGAAGATTGGGTGAAAAAATGTTTGCTGAGATTTCAGGCAACTCGTAGTTTGTTGGAAGCTTGGCAACCCCTTTCTTTAAAAGTGATTTTCGCCAGTCTCTTCTTAGGGCTACATGAACAGCAAACAAACCATAGAGATAGAACTTGAAACTGCTTTATTGTGTCAAGTTTCAAAGAGCTAGCACAAACCGTGTTTGATTTAGAGTTCCAAATACATGTATCCCTATAGGAGAAAACAGAGTGAAACCTAAAAATGAAAACGGTTACTGCAAACGAACCGTTTCACCTAGAAGAACGAAATTTGGTGAGCCAAGTGGTTTTGGTGTACTGATCATTACCTGAAATAATCATCCAGATTGGGTGAGAAAATGTTTGCTGAGATTTCAGGCAACTCGTAGTTTTTTGGAAGCTTGGCAACCCCTTTCTATGAAAGTGATTTTCGCCAGTCTCTGCTTAGGGCTACATATACAGCAAACAAAGCATAGAGATTGAACTTGAAACTGCTTTATTGTGTCAAGTTTCAAAGAGCTAGCAGAAACCGTGTTTCATTTAGAGTTCCAAATACATGTATCCCAATAGGAGAACAAAGAGGGAAACCTAAAAATGAAAACGGTTACTGCAAACGAACGGTTTAAACTAGAAGAACGAAATTTGGTGAGCCAAGTTGCTTTGGTGTACTGATCATTACCTGAAAGAATCATCAAGATTGGGTGAAAAAATGTTGGCTGAGATTTCAGGAAACTCGTAGTTTTTTGGAAGCTTGGCAACCCCTTTCCATGAAAGTGATTTTCGCCAGTCTCTGCTTAGGGCTACATCAACAGCAAACAACGCATAGAGATAGAACTTGAAACTGCTTTATTCTGTCAAATTTCAAAGATCTAGCACAAACCGTGTTTGATTTAGAGTTCAAAATATATGTATCCCTATAGGAGAAAAACAGAGTGAACCTAAAAATGAAAACGGTTACTGCAAACGAACGGTTTAACCTAAAAGAACGAAATTTGGTGAGCCAAGTGGTTTCGATGTACTTATCATTACCTGAAAGAATCATCAATATTGGGTGAGAAAATGTTTGCTGAGGTTTCAGGCAACTCATAGTTTTTTGGAAGCTTGGCAAGCCCTTTCTTTAAAAGTGATTTTCGCCAGTCTCTGCTTAGGGCTACATGAACAGCAAACAAACCATAGAGATAGAACTTGAAACTGCTTTATTGTTTCAACTTTCAAAGAGCTAGCACTAACCGTGTTTGATTTAGAGTTCCAAATACATGTATCCCTATAGGAGAAAACAGAGTGAAACCTAAAAATGAAAACGGTTACTGCAAACGAACGGTTTCACCTAGAAGAACGAAATTTGGTGAGCCAAATGGTTTTGGTGTACTGATCATTACCTGAAATAATCATCCAGATTGGGTGAGAAAATGTTTGCTGAGATTTCAGGCAACTCGTAGTTTTTGGAAGCTTGGCAACCCCTTTCCATGAAAGTGATTTTCGCCAGTCTCTGCTTAGGGCTACATATACAGCAAACAAAGCATAGAAATTGAACTTGAAACTGCTTTATTGTGTCAAGTTTCAAAGAGCTAGCAGAAACCGTGTTTCATTTAGAGTTCCAAATACATGTATCCCAAAAGGAGAACAAAGAGGGAAACCTAAAAATGAAAACGGTTACTGCAAACGAATGGTTTAACCTAGAAGAACGAAATTTGGTGAGCCAAGTGGTTTTGGTGTACTGATCATTACCTGAAAGAATCATCAAGATTGGGTGAAAAAATGTTGGCTGAGATATCATGAAACTCGTAGTTTTTTGGAAGCTTGGCAACCCCTTTCCATGAAAGTGATTTTCGCCAGTCTCTGCTTAGGGCTACATCAACAGCAAACAAACCATAGAGATAGAACTGGAAACTGCTTTATTGTGTCAAGTTTCAAAGAGCTAGCACAAACCGTGTTTGATTTAGTGTTCCAAATACATGTATCCCTATAGGAGAAAACAGAGAGAAACCTAAAAATGAAAACGGTTACTGCAAACGAACGGTTTAACCTAAAAGAACGAAATTTGGTGAGCCAAGTGGTTTTGGTGTACTGATCATTACCTGAAAGAATCATCAAGTTTGGGTGAGAAAATGTTTGCTGAGATTTCAGGCAACTCGTAGTTTTTTGGAAGCTTGGCAACCCCTTTCCATGAAAGTGATTTTCGCCAGTCTCTGCTTAGGGCTACATCAACAGCAAACAAAGCATAGAGATAGAACTTCAAACTGCTTTATTGTGTCAAGTTTCAAAGAGCTAGGACAAACCGTCTTTGATTGAGAGTTCCAAATACATGTATCCCTATAGGAGAAAACAGAGTGAAACCTATAAATGAAAACGGTTACTGCAAACGACCGCTTTAACCTAGAATAACGAAATATGGTGAGCCAAGTGGTTTTGGTGTACTGATCATTACCTTAAAGAATCATCAAGATTGGTTGAAAAAATGTTTGCTGAATTTCAGGCAACTCGTAGTTTTTTGGAAGCTTGGCAACCCCTTTCCTTAAAAGTGATTTTCGCCAGTCTCTGCTTAGGACTACATCAACAGCAAACAAACCATAGAGATAGAACAAGAAACTGCTTTATTGTGTCAAGTTTCAAAGAGCTAGCACAAACCGTGTTTGATTTAGAGTTCCAAATACATGTATCCCTATAGGAGAAAACAGAGTGAAACCTAAAAATGAAAACGGTTACTGCAAACGAACGGTTTAACCTAAAAGAACGAAATTTGGTGAGCCAAGTGGTTTTGGTGTACTTATCATTACCTGAAAGAATCATCAATATTGGGTGAGAAAATGTTTGCTGAGATTTCAGGCAACTTGTAGTTTTTTGGAAGCCTGGCAACCCCTTTCCATGAAAGTGATTTTTGCCAGTCTTTGCTTAGGGCTACATCAACAGCAAACAAAGCATAGAGATAGAACTTGAAACTGCTGTATTGTGTCAAGTTTCAAAGAGCTAGCACAAACCGTGTTTGATTTAGAGTTCCAAATACATGTATCCCTATAGGAGAAAACAGAGTGAAACCTAAAAATTAAAACGGTTACTGCAAACGAACGGTTTAACCTAGAAAACGAAATTTGGTGAGCCAAGTGGTTTTGGTGTACTGATCATTACCTGAAAGAATCATGAAGATTGGGTGAAAAAATGTTTGCTGAGATTTCAGGCAACTCGTAGTTTTTTGGAAGCTTGGCAAGACCTTTCTTTAAAAGTGATTTTTGCCAGTCTCTGCTTAGGGCTACATGAACAGCAAACAAACCATAGAGATAGAACTTCAAACTGCTTTATTGTGTCAAGTTTCAAAGAGCTAGCACAAACCGTGTTTGATTTAGAGTTCCAAATACATGTATCCCTATAGGAGAAAACAGAGTGAAACCTAAAAATGAAAACGGTTACTGCAAACGAACGGTTTCACCTAGAAGAACGAAATTTGGTGAGCCAAGTGGTTTTGGTGTACTGATCATTACCTGAAATAATCATCAAGATTGGGGGAGAAAATGTTTGCTGAGATTTCAGGCAACTCGTAGTTTTTTGGAAGCTTGGCAACCCCTTTCCATGAAAGTGATTTTCGCCAGTCTCTGCTTAGGGCTACATATACAGCAAACAAAGCATAGAGATTGAACTTGAAACTGCTTTATTGTGTCAAGTTTCAAAGAGCTAGCAGAAACCGTGTTTCATTTAGAGTTCCAAATACATGTATCCCAATAGGAGAACAAAGAGGGAAACCTAAAAATGAAAACGGTTACTGCAAACGAATGGTTTAACCTAGAAGAACGAAATTTGGTGAGCCAAGTGGTTTTGGTGTACTGATCATTACCTGAAAGAATCATCAAGATTGGGTGAAAAAATGTTGGCTGAGATTTCAGGAAACTCGTAGTTTTTTGGAAGATTGGCAACCAATTTCCATGAAAGTGATTTTTGCCAGTCTCTGCTTAGGGCTACATCAACAGCAAACAAACCATAGAGATAGAACTTGAAACTGCTTTATTGTGTCAAGTTTCAAAGAGCTAGCACAAACCGTGTTTGATTTAGAGTTCCAAATACATGTATCCCTATAGGAGAAAACAGAGTGAAACCTAAAAATGAAAACGGTTACTGCAAACGAACGGTTTCACCTAGAAGAACGAAATTTGGTGAGCCAAGTGGTTTCGATGTACTTATCATTACCTGAAAGAATCATCAATATTGGGTGAGAAAATGTTTGCTGAGGTTTCCGGCAACTCGTAGTTTTTTGGAAGCTTGGCAAGCCCTTTCTTTAAAAGTGATTTTCGCCAGTCTCTGCTTAGGGCTACATGAACAGCAAACAAACCATAGAGATAGAACTTGAAACTGCTTTATTGTTTCAACTTTCAAAGAGCTAGCACTAACCGTGTTTGATTTAGAGTTCCAAATACTTGTATCCCTATAGGAGAAAACAGAGTGAAACCTAAAAATGAAAACGGTTACTGCAAACGAACGGTTTCACCTAGAAGAACGAAATTTGGTGAGCCAAATGGTTTTGGTGTACTGATCATTACCTGAAATAATCATCCAGATTGGGTGAGAAAATGTTTGCTGAGATTTCAGGCAACTCGTAGTTTTTTGAAGCTTGGCAACCCCTTTCCATGAAAGTGATTTTCGCCAGTCTCTGCTTAGGGCTACATATACAGCAAACAAAGCATAGAGATTGAACTTGAAACTGCTTTATTGTGTCAAGTTTCAAAGAGCTAGCAGAAACCGTGTTTCATTTAGAGTTCCAAATACATGTATCCCAATAGGAGAACAAAGAGGGAAACCTAAAAATGAAAACGGTTACTGCAAACGAATGGTTTAACCTAGAAGAACGAAATTTGGTGAGCCAAGTGGTTTGGTGTACTGATCATTACCTGAAAGAATCATCAAGATTGGGTGAAAAATGTTGGCTGAGATTTCATGAAACTCGTAGTTTTTTGGAAGCTTGGCAACCCCTTTCCATGAAAGTGATTTTTGCCAGTCTCTGCTTAGGGCTACATCAACAGCAAACAAACCATAGAGATAGAACTGGAAACTGCTTTATTGTGTCAAGTTTCAAAGAGCTAGCACAAACCGTGTTTGATTTAGAGTTCCAAATACATGTATCCGTATAGGAGAAAACAGAGTGAAACCTAAAAATGAAAACGGTTACTGCAAACGAACGGTTTAACCTAGAAGAACGAAATTTGGTGAGCCAAGTGGTTTTGGTGTACTGATCATTACCTGAAAGAATCATCAAGATTGGTTCAGAAAATGTTTGCTGAGATTTCAGGCAACTCGTAGTTTTTTGGAAGCTTGGCAACCCCTTTCCAAAAAAGTGATTTTCGCCAGTTTCTACTTAGGGCTACATAGACAGCAAACAAAGCATAGAGATAGAACTTGAAACTGCTTTATTGTGTCAAGTTTCAAAGAGCTAGCACAAACCGTGTTTGATTTAGAGTTCCAAATACATGTATCCCTATAGGAGAAAACAGAGTGAAACCTAAAAATGAAAACGGTTACTGCAAACGAACGGTTTAACCTAGAAGAACGAAATTTGGTGAGCCAAGTGGTTTTGGTGTACTGATCATTACCTGAAAGAATCATCAAGATTGGGTGAGAAAATGTTTGCTGAATTTCAGGCAACTCGTAGTTTTTTGGAAGCTTGGCAACCCCTTTCCATGAAAGTGATTTTCGCCAGTCTCTGCTTAGGGCTACATCAACAGCAAACAAAGCATAGAGATAGAACTTGAATTTGCTTTATTGTGTCAAGTTTCAAAGAGCTAGCAAAAACCGTGTTTGATTTAGAGTTCCATACATGTATCCCTATAGGAGAAAACAGAGTGAAACCTATAAATGAAAACGGTTACTGCAAACGAACGCTTTAACCTAGAATAACGAAATATGGTGAGCCAAGTGGTTTTGTTGTACTGATCATTACCTTAAAGAATCTTCAAGGTTGGTTGAAAAAATGTTTGCTGAATTTCAGGCAACTCGTAGTTTTTTGGAAGCTTGGCAACCCCTTTCCTTAAAAGTGATTTTCGCCAGTCTCTGCTTAGGGCTACATCAACAGCAAACAAACCATAGAGATAGAACTGGAAACTGCTTTATTGTGTCAAGTTTCAAAGAGCTAGCACAAACCGTGTTTGATTTAGAGTTCCAAATACATGTATCCCTATAGGAGAAAACAGAGTGAAACCTAAAAATGAAAACGGTTACTGCAAACGAACGGTTTAAACTAAAAGAACGAAATTTGGTGAGCCAAGTGGTTTTGGTGTACTTATCATTACCTGAAAGAATCATCAAGATTGGGTGAGAAAATGTTTGCTGAGATTTCAGGCAACTTGTATTTTTTTGGAAGCCTGGCAACCCCTTTCCATGAAAGTGATTTTTGCCAGTCTTTGCTTAGGGCTACATCAACAGCAAACAAAGCATAGAGATAGAACTTGAAACTGCTTTATTGTGTCAAGTTTCAAAGAGCTAGCACAAACCGTGTTTGATTTAGAGTTCCAAATACATGTATCCCTATAGGAGAAAACAGAGTGAAACCTAAAAATTAAAACGGTTACTGCAAACGAACGTTTTAACCTAGAAAAACGAAATTTGGTGAGCCAAGTGGTTTTGGTGTACTGATCATTACCTGAAAGAATCATGAAGATTGGGTGAAAAAATGTTTGCTGAGATTTCAGGCAACTCGTAGTTTGTTGGAAGCTTGGCAACCCCTTTCTTTAAAAGTGATTTTCGCCAGTCTCTTCTTAGGGCTACATGAACAGCAAACAAACCATAGAGATAGAACTTGAAACTGCTTTATTGTGTCAAGTTTCAAAGAGCTAGCACAAACCGTGTTTGATTTAGAGTTCCAAATACATGTATCCCTATAGGAGAAAACAGAGTGAAACCTAAAAATGAAAACGGTTACTGCAAACGAACCGTTTCACCTAGAAGAACGAAATTTGGTGAGCCAAGTGGTTTTGGTGTACTGATCATTACCTGAAATAATCATCCAGATTGGGTGAGAAAATGTTTGCTGAGATTTCAGGCAACTCGTAGTTTTTTGGAAGCTTGGCAACCCCTTTCCATGAAAGTGATTTTCGCCAGTCTCTGCTTAGGGCTACATATACAGCAAACAAAGCATAGAGATTGAACTTGAAACTGCTTTATTGTGTCAAGTTTCAAAGAGCTAGCAGAAACCGTGTTTCATTTAGAGTTCCAAATACATGTATCCCAATAGGAGAACAAAGAGGGAAACCTAAAATGAAAACGGTTACTGCAAACGAACGGTTTAAACTAGAAGAACGAAATTTGGTGAGCCAAGTTGCTTTGGTGTACTGATCATTACCTGAAAGAATCATCAAGATTGGGTGAAAAAATGTTGGCTGAGATTTCAGGAAACTCGTAGTGTTTTGGAAGCTTGGCAACCCCTTTCCATGAAAGTGATTTTCGCCAGTCTCTGCTTAGGGCTACATCAACAGCAAACAACGCATAGAGATAGAACTTGAAACTGCTTTATTCTGTCAAATTTCAAATACCTAGCACAAACCGTGTTTGATTTAGAGTTCAAAATATATGTATCCCTATAGGAGAAAACAGAGTGAAACCTAAAAATGAAAACGGTTACTGCAAACGAACGGTTTAACCTAAAAGAACGAAATTTGGTGAGCCAAGTGGTTTCGATGTACTTATCATTACCTGAAAGAATCATCAATATTGGGTGAGAAAATGTTTGCTGAGGTTTCAGGCAACTCATAGTTTTTTGGAAGCTTGGCAAGCCCTTTCTTTAAAAGTGATTTTCGCCAGTCTCTGCTTAGGGCTACATGAACAGCAAACAAACCATAGAGATAGAACTTGAAACTGCTTTATTGTTTCAACTTTCAAAGAGCTAGCACTAACCGTGTTTGATTTAGAGTTCCAAATACATGTATCCCTATAGGAGAAAACAGAGTGAAACCTAAAAATGAAAACGGTTACTGCAAACGAACGGTTTCACCTAGAAGAACGAAATTTGGTGAGCCAAATGGTTTTGGTGTACTGATCATTACCTGAAATAATCATCCAGATTGGGTGAGAAAATGTTTGCTGAGATTTCAGGCAACTCGTAGTTTTTTGGAAGCTTGGCAACCCCTTTCCATGAAAGTGATTTTCGCCAGTCTCTGCTTAGGGCTACATATACAGCAAACAAAGCATAGAAATTGAACTTGAAACTGCTTTATTGTGTCAAGTTTCAAAGAGCTAGCAGAAACCGTGTTTCATTTAGAGTTCCAAATACATGTATCCCAAAAGGAGAACAAAGAGGGAAACCTAAAAATGAAAACGGTTACTGCAAACGAATGGTTTAACCTAGAAGAACGAAATTTGGTGAGCCAAGTGGTTTTGGTGTACTGATCATTACCTGAAAGAATCATCAAGATTGGGTGAAAAAATGTTGGCTGAGATATCATGAAACTCGTAGTTTTTTGGAAGCTTGGCAACCCCTTTCCATGAAAGTGATTTTCGCCAGTCTCTGCTTAGGGCTACATCAACAGCAAACAAACCATAGAGATAGAACTGGAAACTGCTTTATTGTGTCAAGTTTCAAAGAGCTAGCACAAACCGTGTTTGATTTAGAGTTCCAAATACATGTATCCCTATAGGAGAAAACAGAGAGAAACCTAAAAATGAAAACGGTTACTGCAAACGAACGGTTTAACCTAAAAGAACGAAATTTGGTGAGCCAAGTGGTTTTGGTGTACTGATCATTACCTGAAAGAATCATCAAGTTTGGGTGAGAAAATGTTTGCTGAGATTTCAGGCAACTCGTAGTTTTTTGGAAGCTTGGTAACCCCTTTCCATGAAAGTGATTTTCGCCAGTCTCTGCTTAGGGCTACATCAACAGCAAACAAAGCATAGAGATAGAACTTCAAACTGCTTTATTGTGTCAAGTTTCAAAGAGCTAGGACAAACGTCTTTGATTGAGAGTTCCAAATACATGTATCCCTATAGGAGAAAACAGAGTGAAACCTATAAATGAAAACGGTTACTGCAAACGACCGCTTTAACCTAGAATAACGAAATATGGTGAGCCAAGTGGTTTTGGTGTACTGATCATTACCTTAAAGAATCATCAAGATTGGTTGAAAAAATGTTTGCTGAATTTCAGGCAACTCGTAGTTTTTTGGAAGCTTGGCAACCCCTTTCCTTAAAAGTGATTTTCGCCAGTCTCTGCTTAGGACTACATCAACAGCAAACAAACCATAGAGATAGAACAAGAAACTGCTTTATTGTGTCAAGTTTCAAAGAGCTAGCACAAACCGTGTTTGATTTAGAGTTCCAAATACATGTATCCCTATAGGAGAAAACAGAGTGAAACCTAAAAATGAAAACGGTTACTGCAAACGAACGGTTTAACCTAAAAGAACGAAATTTGGTGAGCCAAGTGGTTTTGGTGTACTTATCATTACCTGAAAGAATCATCAATATTGGGTGAGAAAATGTTTGCTGAGATTTCAGGCAACTTGTAGTTTTTTGGAAGCCTGGCAACCCCTTTCCATGAAAGTGATTTTTGCCAGTCTTTGCTTAGGGCTACATCAACAGCAAACAAAGCATAGAGATAGAACTTGAAACTGCTGTATTGTGTCAAGTTTCAAAGAGCTAGCACAAACCGTGTTTGATTTAGAGTTCCAAATACATGTATCCCTATAGGAGAAAACAGAGTGAAACCTAAAAATTAAAACGGTTACTGCAAACGAACGGTTTAACCTAGAAAAACGAAATTTGGTGAGCCAAGTGGTTTTGGTGTACTGATCATTACCTGAAAGAATCATGAAGATTGGGTGAAAAAATGTTTGCTGAGATTTCAGGCAACTCGTAAGTTTTTTGGAAGCTTGGCAAGACCTTTCTTTAAAAGTGATTTTCGCCAGTCTCTGCTTAGGGCTACATGAACAGCAAACAAACCATAGAGATAGAACTTCAAACTGCTTTATTGTGTCAAGTTTCAAAGAGCTAGCACAAACCGTGTTTGATTTAGAGTTCCAAATACATGTATCCCTATAGGAGAAAACAGAGTGAAACCTAAAAATGAAAACGGTTACTGCAAACGAACGGTTTCACCTAGAAGAACGAAATTTGGTGAGCCAAGTGGTTTTGGTGTACTGATCATTACCTGAAATAATCATCAAGATTGGGGGGAGAAAATGTTTGCTGAGATTTCAGGCAACTCGTAGTTTTTTGGAAGCTTGGCAACCCCTTTCCATGAAAGTGATTTTCGCCAGTCTCTGCTTAGGGCTACATATACAGCAAACAAAGCATAGAGATTGAACTTGAAACTGCTTTATTGTGTCAAGTTTCAAAGAGCTAGCAGAAACCGTGTTTCATTTAGAGTTCCAAATACATGTATCCCAATAGGAGAACAAAGAGGGAAACCTAAAAATGAAAACGGTTACTGCAAACGAATGGTTTAACCTAGAAGAACGAAATTTGGTGAGCCAAGTGGTTTTGGTGTACTGATCATTACCTGAAAGAATCATCAAGATTGGGTGAAAAAATGTTGGCTGAGATTTCAGGAAACTCGTAGTTTTTTGGAAGATTGGCAACCAATTTCCATGAAAGTGATTTTCGCCAGTCTCTGCTTAGGGCTACATCAACAGCAAACAAACCATAGAGATAGAACTTGAAACTGCTTTATTGTGTCAAGTTTCAAAGAGCTAGCACAAACCGTGTTTGATTTAGAGTTCCAAATACATGTATCCCTATAGGAGAAAACAGAGTGAAACCTAAAAATGAAAACGGTTACTGCAAACGAACGGTTTCACCTAGAAGAACGAAATTTGATGAGCCAAGTGGTTTCGATGTACTTATCATTACCTGAAAGAATCATCAATATTGGGTGAGAAAATGTTTGCTGAGGTTTCCGGCAACTCGTAGTTTTTTGGAAGCTTGGCAAGCCCTTTCTTTAAAAGTGATTTTCGCCAGTCTCTGCTTAGGGCTACATGAACAGCAAACAAACCATAGAGATAGAACTTGAAACTGCTTTATTGTTTCAACTTTCAAAGAGCTAGCACTAACCGTGTTTGATTTAGAGTTCCAAATACTTGTATCCCTATAGGAGAAAACAGAGTGAAACCTAAAAATGAAAACGGTTACTGCAAACGAACGGTTTCACCTAGAAGAACGAAATTTGGTGAGCCAAATGGTTTTGGTGTACTGATCATTACCTGAAATAATCATCCAGATTGGGTGAGAAAATGTTTGCTGAGATTTCAGGCAACTCGTAGTTTTTTGGAAGCTTGGCAACCCCTTTCCATGAAAGTGATTTTCGCCAGTCTCTGCTTAGGGCTACATATACAGCAAACAAAGCATAGAGATTGAACTTGAAACTGCTTTATTGTGTCAAGTTTCAAAGAGCTAGCAGAAACCGTGTTTCATTTAGAGTTCCAAAT